>NW_012267519.1:278159-330036 GCF_000151885.1 Dipodomys ordii
TGCACAGGAATTTGGGGGAACATACTCTTTGTTCCTTATCTTGGGTCCCATTTGGCCATTTGGGGAATTTATTTGTTAGCTCTTTATTTACGACTGCAGAGCTTGTCCCAGGGCTGACACCTAGACTCTGAAGCATTTTATTTATCTCCAGCGAGGGGAAGGGTCAGTGCTAGCGCAAGCAAGTTTGCAGAAGCAAAACCAGCAGTTAGCATTTGTAAAAATATAACTCTAATTTTTAATGTTTCATTCCCCCATTTCTCTTTGGGCTAATTTTAATCTTAAAATTTAGGGGGCTATTATCTCATTTGCAGGTGTGTCACTTGTCTGTAGTACTTGGTATTGTTGGGATAATACCATGGCCTGTATGATGGACAGCCTTTCACGAATAAACTGCAATAGCTTGTTAAAAATGCAAGGACCAAAGGTGAGAAGCAACAATAAAATAATGACAGGTCCTGCTACTGCCAGTGAGCCAGGGGGATTTAGACCACCAACTCTCAAACCAGCTACCTTGCTCAATCTTGTCCCAATTTTGTGTGTCTAAATGCTTTTGGAGTTCGGCCATGGAGTCGCGCGCTACCCCGTATGATCAGCATAAAAACAGCATTTTTCTTTTAAGGCTGCACACACCCCACCATCCCTGAGAAAGACTAAGTCTAAACCTCTACGGTTTTGAAGCACTACCTCTGATAGGGAGGTGAGGGAGTCTGTTACTGCTGTGACCGATTTTTGTACATTTCTTAAGTCCTGGTTTATGGCAGCTTTTAGCTGTCTTAGGCCTTGTTGGCCTTCTGCATATGCAGCCGCCCCTACTCCTACTCCCGTAATACCTGCGGCGGTCCCAAATCCCAAGAGGACAGCTAACGTCATGCTGATGGTTCTCTTTTGAAGGATGGGGAGTTATGGTGTATAACCCGGGGGTAGAGTTGTACTAGAACACAGAAACCAGTATGGTTCATCAGCATACCAGTCCTGACTCCATGTATCACAGTTAACTTAATTTTATACCAGCTGTACTTGTAAGCTCCAATTTTAAGACATATTCATACCATCTGCTACATACTTAAACTTTCTGAGGTTTGCCTTAAAGATAATCCTTACTTTTTAAATTTTTCTAATTCCTTTACCAAGGCTTTCTTTACCACCCTCCTCTTCTTTTCAGTTTCTTGAGCATCTTTGTGGCTAGAGTTTAAGACTGCCCAATTTTCCTTTGGCTTGTGGAACCAAGTTATCTTAGAACAGCATTAAGGCACCACCGTGATGCAGAAGCTTGCTAGATTTTAAGGCTAAAAGTATCACCTCCATTGATAATACACTCAGGTTATTACCATACCAGAACCAAACTAGGCTGTGACCATAGAGTGGGTTTCCAGTCACTATGTACTGAAGTACCTAAGGCAAGCAAGCCAGTGATATCCTTGTCCCCAATATCCACTGTGGGAAGAGAGGGTTTCTGGATATCACCCAAAAGAATGTCCCACAAGATCTTAGATTTGGCAGCAGTCAACCAGGAAGCAGACTCAGGTGATGGAATCAGGCAGGAGTTTCTCCAGGTGGCTGTCAGGCCGTCGTTGAACTTTACCGTCAGGGTATGCAGCAGCAGCAGCAGCAGCCACAGCAGCAGGGTCTCTCAGTGGCTCCAAGGGACTGTCACACCTCATGCTGGGCTGTAAATTCCTACACAGACTGGTTAAGGATACATTGCATAGGCTTGGCAGGCTTTGATCCTGCTGGTTTTTAAGACCTTCAAACAATAGCCCGGGACAATTTACTCAAATCACAACTTTTTTACTAACCAGATACTTTTTGTAAATAGACACAGAAGGCTCAGAAGGCTTAGTCTTGTAACCATCTCTGACAAATGCAGTCTCCACACCTTGCACACCGACAACTGTTCACACTATTTTTTATGCCTTTTTTTAAAATTATTTTATCTATTTTGCTTTATTTTTCCAAAACTGACTCTGGACCCTTGATCTTAAAGTGGGGGTAGAAGGGCGAAGGTCCATCTTCTGTAACTTCTTCAAGCTGACTTCAGGGGCGTTGATCCTACCTAGCCAGGAACCTACAACCTTAGCCTATTTTACAAAGAGGCCATCAGGGTTAGATGTCATTAAGAACAATATTTAGTTTCTGACAACTGCACAGACCTTTTCTCCGGCTACAGCAGTGTAGCTTGTTTAGCACTCTGGTTTGCAAAAGCATCTTCCTAGATGGCTTAGGGATGTGATCTCTAATGATCCCAACAATGCCTAAATTACCTTTGCAGGCCTTGAGACAGGATATCAATAGAAACACTCTCTTAGGTTTACAAACTTTTTCCTGAGCAGATGAACTTCATGTAACTAGTTTCAGCTCAATTAGAGCTGCCAATTGGCACATAAAGGGGTTGAGATTTAAACTATCCCCCACATTTTATAACATTAGCTTTTTACTATCACAGAGGACTGGCAAGTTCCTGTCCCTTACAAGGTAGATAGTCATGGACATTAGGCATGCTTACAAACTCTTTTTATGACCTCCTGGCTCTGACCAGTTTTGAAGGGCCACGCACAAATGACTCTAGGATCTGACATTTCTGCCATCCAAGCAGTGGCTTACTGCCTCTGAATGCTCCTCCATTGCTTTTGTCCCAGGAGTGTCTTCTCCACATTGGGATAAATGCCTCATTGGCATTTCCCTTTAGCTGGTCGCTGGACTTGAACTCGGGGCCTGAGCACTGTCCCTCAGCTCTACAGCTCAAGGCTAGCACTCTGCCACTTTGAGTCCCAGACTCGGGGCTTGAATGCTGTCCCCTAACTCTTCAGTCCAGGGCTAGTACTCTGCCACTGTGAGTCTCGAGCTCGGGGCTTGAGTACTGTCCCCTGACTCTTTAGTCCAGGGCTAGTACTCTGCTGGCTGAATAGAGGTAACAGTCTCACAGGAACCTTTTTGTGCCTGGGCTGGCTTTGAACCAGTTTGCAGATCAATGAGTCTTATAAAAGGCCACTTTACTCCAATTAAAAGCAACAAGGTGGTCAACATAGAAGTAGCTTTTAAGCATGCTCTTACCTGAAACTTATTAAGAGTCAAAGTTACATCTGACAACTTGTAAGAATCCTCTGTGCTTTGCTCTGGGCTTTCTGGAAACCTAAAAAAACCTATAAGAACAAGCTAGAATAGTAATTATTTTGGTAATCCTAATTTTTCCTTTGTGTACATTGAGGCCAACGTTAAGAACAATTTTACATTTAAACTTTATATCCAAAAATCCATTTCTAATTTTTTAAAGCCTCTTATTAATTACCTTTAATATTTTATACTTTAGTTTTTATTTGCATTTTGAAAAGATTCCTTGAAATCTTGAGGCCAAGTATCACTCATTGCCTCTTGGTTGCTTGTTTTAAAACAGACACACATTAAGATTTTTAAACTCAAATGACAATTTTCCTTAATGCAAGAATTACAGTCACCATCATTATACCATGAAGCTAGACTTAACACCTCTATAACTTTTAAAAACATCTTAATTGTAAAACATTAAAAGCAAGTCACATTATGCAAATAACTTTTTAGCCCTCTTTTTAAGGCCTTTCTAATTTTAATGTTAACACATCCAAGGGGAAGTTTTAGCAATACTAATCAGATCATCACATCACTCATTTTAACCACCATGTTTTCAGTGTCTTTCTGCAGAGAAAAGAGAGAACAAAGATGGGCCACTCAGCCCCTTCTATGGAATGGGCACACACCCAATCTGATTCTTTAGGGTTAGATGAACTGCGTTTGTGCCAGCTTGCCCTCTTTCACCATGCGTGGACTCCTCCCAGGACCTGTCCCACCATGCATGACCAGCTGAACTGCACTTTGGCTTGTTCACCCCTTACCCCTAAAGGTCTTCTGTTGGTTTCTAAGTTTTTTTTTCCTGTCTCTTTTCTTGGTTCTTGAATGAAATACACAGTTTTTAAACAGACAGAACAAGTAACATCTTTGACAGTGTTAAACTAACCTTTACATTTAAATTTTTAATATTTATCCCCAAATTTTAGCCAAGGGAATTAAATCCTGAACTGCCAATGCATTTTTGTTAAGCTAGGTAACTTGATTACAGTATAAACAGCCTTATGCATTTTAAAATATTAGTCTTTTAAAATACCAGATTTTCTAATTTGCAAGTTAAAGAAACTTTACAAATCCATTTAAAACAATGTGAAGATTTTTTAAAAGAATTTTGGTAATGTACAAACCTCATAACCTTTTGAATTTTAAATTTAAACTCACCCAATTGTTACAGCATGCTGACAATTTTTATCTTTGAACACATTCACAGACACACACAAAACACTCACACAGATCTTAAAGCGCGCAAAAATCAAAATCAGTCGTACGTACACCTTTTAAAGTTTTTAAACAAAAATTTAAGACAGTATTTCTTTTAAACTAGGTACCTTTGTTGGGCTTTATTTTTCCAGAGCTTGCTTATCTAGCAAGGCAATTCACTAATTAGTCTCTTTGAATCCCTTCTGTTGGAGGAGGGCTGGGGGAGGGGGGTCACCTGAAACTAAACTGGCCTGATTTTTACCCAATTTGGACAAGAGCACTTTACAAATTGTTAAGCTGTCTGGAGTAACTGAAAGTCCAGACCAGGCTCACAACTTTCTACACCTTCGCCTCTCCCCCAGCAGCCTCCACTGGGAGAAGTTGCAGCCTGAGGCTTGTCCATGCCCCGCCTCTTGGCTGCTGAAACACAAGGGGGGGGGTCTTAGCAGGGCTGTGACCAAGCCCAGTGGGAGGCTGGAGCTTTTATTTCCCCAGAGATGTTTAAATTAATAACAAAAACACAGATAAACACAAAAACCAAGGATCCACATTTAAAACTGGTACCAATTCTAAAACAGAACTAGACAAGAACTGAAGGCTGAGTTGGGGACTAATGGGCCCCAGTTTATCCCTACCAGAACTCTGTGCTGCTCTCATTCAGCAAGCTGAATCCAGAGTCTGCTGAGTGAGCCTGCCACACTCACCCAGAACTTCCCTACCCCAGAAAACATAAAACACACACACTAAAGTTAACAAGACAAACAAGTGGCCACAAAGACAAAATCAAGTCTCAGTGAATGGGGTGACATCTCACCACCATTCACTTACCAGGTGACTCAACGCCCCCTACTCACCTCCGGAGGATTTTTCTCTTAGATTCCTGTAGACCTTGACCCAGAGGCCTTCCAAGGCGGAGGAGAATTCCCAGTCATCTTGGGGCAAGGGAAAAGAAAATTTCCTAGCGGCCGTCCCCTCAGACTGACAGGTTCTCCCCCACGCTCAGACCCCCTGAGCCAAGGCCCGAGGCTGAGATCTAACTGGGGCCACTCGCAGGTGGTCAGTGGCAATTTCATAATTGACAAACAAGCAAGTTACAAAAGCAGAACCAGTGGTTTTTGTTTTTAAACGAACTAGGACAAGGTCTCGGGGTGGGCTCACTTGTTGTCCCATCTCTATAGAGAATACAAAACACACATTAAAAACGAGTAACACTAAACAGAGACAGACAGAACCAGACGCCGTGTGGCAACCGAGTGAATACAGATGAGGAAGGAAATTACAGATGGGAGTGGCCAGCCATGCCTAACCTCCCCAGAACAGAGAGACACTCGGATCTCCTCCTTCCTCCAGACGACCCTGGAGCAGGACTCCAGGGCGGGACCAGGGTACTGGGCACGTCTGCTTTTCCCTCTAGTCCAAATACAGATTTGGATCCCAGAACATAAAATGAAAACGACAAACACCAAAGACACAAACGTTAGAGCTCTATCTTACCTCCTACCGGTCCTGGAATTTGGGGTCTGGGGGCGCCTGGTTTCCCAGCCAACGCACCAAATGAAAGACCCCAGAATTCTGGGATACTTTCGTCAACGGGAGGGCGCCCCAGAAAACTCAGACTCCAGGCTGGGAGATGCAATAAGCAAGAGGAGTTTATTTGGCATTTGCGCAAACGGGCTCTCTGTCCAGGGCAGACAGGAAGCCCGGTCCAGCGGTTACAGGCACTTTTAAAGACAAAGACCACAGGATTAGCATATAACACCAGGTGTCCCTGGGATTGGCCCGTTTAAAAGGTCACTATGTACTTTAGCAATTATTTTTTTACTACCCGGGGAAGTTTATAACACTCTTTGCAATAAGACAATTAGTGCAGACAGAGATAGTCACTCTGGGAGATAAGGGTTAGGAGATTTACAGTGTTACAGGTTTGTGATTGATTAACAATTTGGCCTAGTCTGCAGAGCCCACCAGATGGCCCTTATCTTGAGCCCCCTAAACCGGGAATTTCTGCACAGGAATTTGGGGGAACATACTCTTTGTTCCTTATCTTGGGTCCCATTTGGCCATTTGGGGAATTTATTTGTTAGCTCTTTATTTACGACTACAGAGCTTGTCCCAGGGCTGACACCTAGACTCTGAAGCTTTTTATTTATCTCCAACGAGGGGAAGGGTCAGTGATAGCGCAAGCAAGTTTACAGAAGCAAAACCAGCAGTTAGCATTTGTAAAAATATAACTCTAATTTTTAATGTTTCATTTAGCACTCTGGTTTGTAAAATAATTTTTCTGGCTGGCTGAGGAACCTAATTTCTAGTGGTCCCAACAATGCCTGACTGTGTAGACCTTTAGACAGATCTCAGTAAGGACATAATCTCAGCTCTACAAACTTTTTTCTTTAACAGATGAATTTATGTAGCTGGTGCCAGCTCAAAAGTCACTGCTAATTAGGACTTTGAGCAGATACAGAGGGTTTGGGATTTAAATTATCCCTCACATTTTACAACCTTAACATTTACTGCCCCCTATTACAGATGACTGGAAAGTTCCTACCCAGTTAGACAGACATGGGTATTAGGTATGCTTGCAAACTATTTTCCCATGACTTCCTAGCTCTGGTCAATTTTTGAAGGGCCAACCTCAAGTGACTCCAGGATCTGACACCATTTTTGCCATCCAAGCAATTGCTTGCAATTGCCTCTGGATGTTCCAACATCGCCAGGATCCCCGGAGTGCCTTTTTCCATGCTGGAATAAATGCATCTTGGTCAGTTGCTAGATTTGTGTTAGGTTTTTAAAAAGAGGTGGCCGATTAAGAACTGCACCAGCACGCACGTGGTATTCAGGTAAGGGGTAGGTTTATTTAGTAGACCTGCTGAGACCAGGTTGGCACTCCACGTGGCTGGGGAAGGCCTGGGAATGAGAGAGAGCTGGGAAGAGAGGAAAGAGAGAGAAAAGAGCCAGAAAAGAGCAGAGAGAGGGGTAAGAACAGTAGCACTCACGTGGTATTCAGGTAAGGGGTAGACCTGCTGGGAACAGGCAAGGTTTGCACTCCACGTGGCTGGGAAAGAGAGAGAGCAAGAAAAGAACAGAGAGAGAGCAAGAAAAGAGTAGCAAGAGCAAGAGAGAGAGTGAGAGCAGAAAAGAAGAGCAAGAGAGGAAGAGCAGAGAGAGCTAGAAAAGAAGAGCAAGAGCAAGAGCAAGAGCAAGAGCAAGAGCAAGAGCAAGAGCAAGAGAGCGTCTGGGCCTGGGCTAGGCCTTATGTAGGGTATGGGCGGGGAAAGGTGTGGCCACATCAAATTCGGATGTGACCTCAGCGGATGCAGATGTGACCTCTTCCAGGTGTCCCAGTTGCCTAGGTAACGCAGGTACTGGGTGGAGACTTTGCTGCGAGGAGGGTGGAGTCTGCTGGCCATCCTGGAGCGGACCTTACAATTTGAACTCAGGGTTTGAACACTGTCCCTCAGCTCTCCTGTACTCTGCCACTTTGAGCTCCAAAGCAACTCTGCTTTCAAGCACTCTGCTGGCAGATTAGAGATGACAATCTCACACAGACTTTTCTCTGCCCAGGGTAGCTTCAAACTGCAGTTCTGGGATCAACTGCAGTTCTCAGAGTCTTTACAAATGGCCACTTTACTCCAATCAAAAGCAACAAAGGTCATTGGAACTAATTTTATCAGCATAGTCTTACCTGGGACTTATTAAGGACCAACATTACATCACACAAACATCCTTCTTTTTTTGTGGGCCTGCTGGAAACTGTTACCAAAAAAAAAAGCCTATTTAAACAAGTCATTTTTTCCCTTCCCCTACACAAATTATACCAACATCAAATACAGTGAAAGCAGGGGTTATACCGTGGGGGAGGAACATACTTTACAACTTTGGTGGGGGAGGGAGGAGGATTGAGTGGGGGGTGGGAGGGAAGAGGGAAGGGATGGGAAGGGGAAACAAAGGAGGAGGCTACTATGCTTGGTAAGAAATGTACTCATTATCTTGCCCATGTAATTGTAACCCCTCTGTACAGTATTTTCACAATTAAAAAAAACCTATAGAGGCAAATTGGAATAGCAATTAAGCAATCGTTGTGGTAGTCATAATTTATCTTTTGGGCTTTTAAAGAAACCTTTAGGACAATTTTAATTTTAAACTTTGTCAGGGAGGGCAGCCACTCCCCATAACTTCCCAAATTTTCACAAAAGGGACACCATTTTTAATCCCCTTTTTAAAGTCACTTTAATTTGCATTTAAATGCTTCATTGAAGCACTGGGCAACACCCTTTACCTCTTGGCCAAAGAGTTAAACTGGCTACTTTTTTCTGCAGTCTGAGTTCCCTTTAGGAAATTAGCAGTTTTTCTTAATACACTAGCACTGTACCAAGAATCTAGACTTAGCATCTTTTCTCCTTTAGAAACACATCCAATTGTAAAATAGCATAGAAGTCAACTCATATCCTTTGTCTATAAACCCCTTATAGTCTAACTTGTGGGGATTAACATTACAGAAACAAATATCTGCAGTGGCTTGTGTTTTATTCTCTTTTTACCCCAAATTAGCAGGCTTTTGATCATTTATGATGGAGCAAGGCCAGAGTCTGGGCAAGGCTGTGGCATCTCCCAGCATGTATAGACTGTTGCTCCTCACTCTGGTTACCTGCAAAATTTCTACATATTTTGATTAAAGACCTGGTTCATACTGGCTTTTGCAGGCTGGTGCCACTGGTTTAAGTAGCTGTGACAACTTTGTTTTGTTTTATCTTGAGTCACTCTTGTCCCTTGATCTTAAAGAGAGTTGATTTGCGCACAGGGGAGAAAACAGAATTAAAACCTTAGCCTGTAGTTTACCAACCATAGCCAGAGGTACAATATTTAATTTTTAGCATAGATGACATAAGGAATGACATAAATCACAGTTAACTTAATTATCAACTTCATTACTTTGCAAAGGAAACCATCTTTTTAAACTCCTTTCCCAAGGCCCTTTAAGATGGTCTGCTTTTTCATTTGGCTTGTAGTCAGGTCTCAAAATTCTTAAGTGACCTTAGATTAAATCACAGCTTCCATTGACAAGGATTTTTAGAAAGCAGAATGCTTGGTAACTTTGGAACCATAACTGTTTACATATTTTACAAGACATGAACAGACATGTGGCATGGCATAATGGTGCCTGGGAATCAAGCTGAGTCAGCATGAAATCGAGTTGGTGCGAAACAGCAGCTGAGCTACCACGATGCCAAGATGGCACATCCACCACATGGTCAATGCTAGAGAGAAGATTAAACAGAATTTAGCAATCTCCATGCTTAACAAGAACAGAAAACTTTTTAGCTAAAGTTTTTCTTTTAAACAATGCTAAAAGTTTTTACACTTTTGATAATATCTGTCTGTAGTAGGAAGACCCCTACTCAGGCAGGCAAGCCCACCTAGTCATCCAGAGTGACAGAGCCCACTGCAACAAAGTTGTTAACAAAGAAGCAACTTTATTGAGAAGGTTCCTACACTGACCAGTCAGGGCCGTAGCGCAGGCTCGGGAGTTGATAGTGTGACCCCCGAGCGGCCCCCATTCTTTGGTTTTTAAAGGTCGAGCCTGGTCATGCGCAGGTGACCCATGGGATCATAACACACACAAAGGATTGTATAGTCATACCAGACCACAAACAGGTGGCCAATAGGTGGAGTTTACTATAAGCATGTGCAAAAGGCAGGATTCACCAGAAGTACATAAGCTCGTGGTGTCACCAGTTGGAGCCAGATTACAACCTATCTATTTTATGGGTCAATCTTTAACTCAACAATCAAAGGTGGGTTAGAAATTAAGGGGAGGGGGACCAGATGCATTTTTTCATTCCAGGAATTAGGCCCATCAAGTCTAAAATCCCTAAAACAAAGTCAAAGCTCAAAATGGAATCATACCAGCTTGGGTCCCATCTCAGGGTCCACTTCTGTTGAGAGCCCTGCAGGGAGTCTCTCTGCATAAGCTTGACTATCTCGCTGGAACATCTCTTGAGGCTATTTACAGAATCTGGTCTTTGCATCCTGCCCCAAACAAACACCAGGTAGCTGCTATTGACCACCTTTTCACATTGCCCTAAGCAAGCATCCTGCAGCTGCTATGGCCAATGAAAAAGCTTCCTTATTCTAAGCATATAAATACCCCTGTGTGAAAAATAAAATTTGGCAGCTTGATCAGAATCCTTGTCTTGCTGTCCTTCTTCGTGTCTCTTGTCCCTTCATTCCTTCTCGCTTAGGTTCATTGCCCTGGTTGAAGTCCTGAGGGTCGGGACACACTTCAATATCCAAACTTGTTTGGGAGTTTAAACTTAAACTCACAATATCTAAACTTGTTGACCTTTCTTGGGAGTTTAAACTTAAACTTATCCTTTTTTATTTTTATACTTATGACAGTTTTATTCCAATTGTCTAGAGCATTTTACATTATCAATTGATATTTTGAATACCTTTAGTTGGAGGAAGGGAGAGGTTAAGAGAAAGAGTTTTACCTGCCCAATCACTCAAAGAAGTGGAGTTTTAAATTTGGGGCCAAATTTGATTGTAAAGAAATTTAGTTGTGTCTTTCCCATAGTAAGTGACCAGAGGTGAAACCATGCTGCAAAGCATCCTAGGCAATGCAATTTAGCTTGAACAAGGACACACCAGTGGGAAGGTCACCCCTCTCCACAATGATCCCCGGCCACAGGAGGCCACGGCGGTGAGATCTTATCCCTGTAGAGCCACCAATGAAAGGATCCTTCACATCCATCCCAGGGAATCACATGGAGGCAGGTAGGCACAGGAGAGAGATTAAGGTTTACTAAAGGAGCCATACTTCCCCCAAGAAGGAGCACATGGCACCCTTCACTATCGAGGTAGCAAGAGGGTCTGGGGGGCAGGAAGTGAGTAGGTGGGTGCTTGGGTGGGTCTGGGTGGAGTGAGTGGCCAGCTGTATGGTGGGAACTACAGGTCTGGGAGGAGCTCAGGTCTGGGTGGAGCTGAGGACCAAAAGTGGGCATAATGCGTACAATACTTATAAATATTTCTTTACACTGAGCTTCTAAAAATATTCACTTTTTTATGTCAGTCCTAGGACTTGAACTCAGGGCCAGGGTGCTGTCCCTGAGATTATTTTACTCAAGGCTGGCACTCTACCACTTGAACCACAGTTCCACATCTAACTGGAGATAAGTGTGCAACAGGCCAGGCGCCAGTGGCTCAGGCCTGTAATCCTGACTAATCAGGAGGCTGAGATCTGAGGATCGTGGTTCAAAGCCAGCCCAGGCAGGAAAGTCCATGAGACTCATCTCCAGTTAACCACCAGAAAACCAGAAGTGGCACTGTGGCTCAAGTGGTAGAACCCTAGCCTTGAGCTGAAGAGCCCAGGGACAGCTTCCAGGTCCAGAGTTCAATCCCCATGACTGACAGAAAAAAAAAGACTTTCCTACCAGGGATGACTTTGAACAATGACCCTCAGATCTCAACCTCCTGAGTGGTTAAGACTATAGGTGTGAGCCATCAGCTCCTGGCTTCAAAACATTATTTCAAAACTTTAAAGTGCATATTATTATTAATGTGTATTAGTAATAACGTGGTATGAAAGCATCTATTCACCACAAATTGAGAATAATATGACTCAGTACTAATCTGACATGCCAAAAATTACCTCTTATCATTGTTTTCATTAAAATTTATGTTTTATAGAAGTGACATAATCAGTTTTCACAACTTGTTATTTGGAATGCCCTGATGTTTCCTACTACAGACCTTGTATGGAAGAGATTTTCAGAAGATATATACTACAAAATCACACAGTTGAAAGCAGAGCTCACATAGCTGTTTAAAAGATGAGATGAATATGTCTTGTTTGAGTGGAGAGAACAGTAGTAAGGCCAGAACTTAGTTTGCATATGTGTGTGTACATGCACATGTATGCATGCACAATCATATGTGCATGCATGCACTGCAACCACACTTTTCTCTTTTACTGGATCATTATGGGCCAAGGAGATTACCAGATTAAAGGGTACAGGCTGATGTTGTCACAGAAGAGGTTTTTCCAAAAAAAAAAAAAAAGAACCTAGGATTAAGCCATGTGCCACTGTGCCTGAACTAAGCTTTCTTTGAGGTGAGTGCCTTCTTTTGAGCATCTGTTGTATTTGAATCACTTCTGTTGTTCAATTTGGCCCAAAGATATGAAGTCTGATGAGTTTACTAAACTTAGGTCATTGCGATATAGATATCTGTTCTCCTTGAACATCATATGAAAAGGATGGGATTTCACCAGATGCTCCTTTCAATATAGGTGTTTCTAGGCCAGGCCCAGTTACTTGTGACACCTACTCCTACATGGTAGGTGGATATTAGGAGAGTCACAGTTCAAAATCAGTCTAGGCAAGAAGCTCATGAGATGCCATCTCAACCAATAAAAAGTTGGGTGTGTTTGTTCATACTTGTTGTCCCAGCTCTGCAAGAAGCATAAACAGGAGGATTAGAGTCCAGACTGGCCTGAGCATAAATGTAGAGGCTTATTTGAAAAATAACTAAAGCAAAAGGTTGGGCCATTATTCAAGTGATATAGAACCTGCCTAGCACGTGTAAGGAAGACTTCTGAACTCAAACTCCAGTCCTGGCCCCCTCAAGAAAAGATCTGTTCTTTCCTTACGATACAAATGTTCTTTTGCAAGCATTTCTGTAATCAAAATAATCAATTTCCCAAATATTTTGTCTAATGTAAGTATCTTTCTTCAAGATATGCACAGTTCCCAGAGTTTAGTATTCTTCATTTGGGCAAGGTCGGAGATGTTGTTTTTCTATCGTGGGCTATATCTCAGTGAGGGAGTATGAGACCAAACAAAGGCCTATATGCTCCTAATCAAGCTATTCACTGACAGTGTTTTTCTTAGGTTCTGCCTTGCCTCCTCCTGTTTTCTAATCTATTCGACCTCATATCACCTTCAGTTCCTTCATTGATTTGCATACTATTAGCCTTCCTTCCTAATTTTGAGCCCAAAAATTAATGTAGGGAATTGTTAGAGTAGCAGACCATATGAACAGAACCTTACCCATGTCCTTCACTGTCTTAAAGATAGACTTCTATAAAGGGTGTGCACCTGCGTAGTCCCCTACCCACTTCACATTTTTTGTGCTGGTTCCAAGGCTTGAACTCAGCTCTCATTCAGGTCGATTTCTAACTAATAGCGAATTCTCTACTATTTGAGCCATACCTCCACTCTGGTGTCTCATGGCCCAAAGGATTTCATCGCCACCACATCTTCCTTACCATTGGGGGCTGTACTGTACCCGGGGAAGCTGAAAACACACATCTTTCAGATGGGAAGCAGCTGGTTATTCTGGGTGAGAGCAAGAAATGGATCCACATTCCCATGTGGGTATTTGTGTGGAGAGGGTCTTAGTCTCTCTGAAGTGAGCTTGGCTATCTGTGAAATGGGTCTCACTGTACCTTTGTCACTGCCACCTGAGGGGAAATGAGGAAACCTCTAAAGTGTCCATGAGCTACATAGGGCTTTATCACATATCATCCTGACCCATCCCCCAGAGGCAGATACCAATGACCCCAAACCACGAGCATACACTTAAAGTGCCAATGGAAAGAGAGCAACATGTGCTGAGATATGCCAGAATGTGTGAACTTTGGTCTGGGGCCAAGGAGTGCACTGAATTACCTGTGTAGGTTGGGGAAGAGTAGAGTCATAACACCTTTTCTTTACTGCTCTGTTTTCTTGTGCTCTTACTTTAATATCTACTTTGGTAACATGGATGCTGGATCAAAGGTGAGACAGGTGACCAGCTATCCCTCAATAGAAGAAATCAAGTGAATCATTTCCAGTGTGTTGACCTTATCCTAATGCTATGATACCCTATAACTGTTGCCTGAGTATTGGGTTAGAAAACAGTTAAGTCTGGACACCACTGTTGAAGTTGGGGTGGTATTTTAAAATGTGCATGTCCATATGCTAGACAGAATCTCAAATAACATCCAATAATGCTCACCCTTGTGCAATCTCCTCCTTTTGGAGGTAGGCAGAACCTGGTTATAGGTTATCACTTCCCTATGTTCACTTCTGTAGCAAAAAGAGACTCTCTGGGTGAATCAGACCTAATCAATTAAACCCTTTGAAAGTGAAGAATTTCTCTGGCTATTCAGAATAAAGGAATCAGGGATGCAGTATTGTTGGTGAGGGATGAATTGATCCAGTCCTTAGGAGCCAAGAGCACCTCTAGACTACAGCCATCAAGGGAAAGGAGACTTCAGCCCAAGAGTCATCGGGAATAGTTTCTATGGCAACTATAATGACATTGGAACTAGATTTTTACCTAAAGCCTCCAGATAACACCTCACTGAGCTGATGCTGAAGGCTTGACTGAAGTCTTGTGAGTCCCTGGGCAGAGAATGAGGTCATATCCTTACAGACCTGTGAGCTAAAGGGGTGTAGATGCCAGTCACTGCACTTATGATTACACATCTGGAAAATCAATTCCTATATGAATGCAGCTTGCACATTTTCTGTCTCTCATGCCTGAGATGAACCATCCCCAGAGCCCCCTCTCATGTTGATATGACAATATTTAAGTCCCCAATCTTAGGCAAACCTGGAGATCTCCTCTCCCCTACCCTAGCCTTGCATGGGAGAACCCCTGCTTCCTTCTTTCTGTCCTCAGATGCCCTCTCTTCTTCCTTGTGTAAGTGATCAAATACTTTTCATGAGTTTAAGGTTTCATGAAAGATAGAAAGCACAATTGCTTCAGACAGCTTCTATTTCCAACTCAGGGATAAACTTCCCCTAGGGTGAGGGCAAGGGGCACCATACCTGGCTCTCTGCTGGAAATGCAAGGATGTAAACACAAGGAGAAAAAAAGCAACCCTCACTTCATGATGTATCTTGACACATTTACTACAGATATCCCACCAACAACCCACAATATCCTGGGTGACAGCTTCTCTCCCTGATGCTGGAAGTAGGTCTGATGAGCAATGTCTTTATCATCTAAATTTTGTTTAGGAGCACATTCTTTGGAATCCCACACATCCATGAAACGAGGATAGCGATAACTCATTAGAAGAGATGCCATGGATTACAGACAGGGAATAATAATGTGAAGAATATGAAACTGGCTTATAAATTTTCTTCATAAGGAGTTGTTCTTTTCTCTTTAAAATAAGGAGCTTCTGTAGAACCTTGATCTGCCTCCTCTGCCAGAGTCACTTAATCAGGATGCATATCAGAATGATGCCAAGAAACATTTTCTAAAGCTTCACAATTAATTCTTTTCATGGTTGAATTGTGGCTTCTTTATCAAAAGCTAATCAAATTATTAATCTGTAATAACATTGCCCTTAGTAAGTGAATACATCCAATAGAAACCAATGGTGTATAAAAAGTCTCCTCTTTATTGCACCAACACTAGCAATCATGAGCTTTTGTCCTTTTTTTGTCAATCTGATCGAATTTTATCAAGACCTGCTCCATTGTGTCATTTCATTAGGCTTACATATGCAGAGGATTTTGTCCTAGATTTACATATTTAACAAAAATACAGAATAATGCACAAACACAATAATAATGCCACATCCAGAGAAATGGAGCCAAAAGATAGTATGTGTTCTCACACAGAAAATTAATTAATTTTCAGGAATTGACTCCATGAGTATGAAAGCTAGAAGTCTAATATCTGCAGGATAGAATGGTAGATTAGAGATCAGGAGATAGTCACTGTTACAGTTCAAATCTGAAGGCTATCTGCCATCCAAATTCTTTCTTACTCCTAAGTAAATGCCTTTTCTTAGTCTGACCTCCAACTGACTAGATGAGGCCAATCTACAATTTAAATGTTAATCCTCACACACATCAGAGACATTAAAATGTTGATGAGATATCTGAACATCCAGAATAGTACTGATGAGATAGCTGGGCTATGTGACTTATTGAAAATGTCATGTAATATTAACTATCCCACTGACCCGAATACATACATATATATATATATATATATATATATATATATATTCTTTGTAGCCAAATGGGGTAGTATGAGCCTGTCACCCCAACTATTCAGGAGGCTGTGACAGGAGGATCAGTTGAGCTCAGACAGCATAGCTAGACTCCAATAAAAAGCACTGATTGTTTATCTGTAATCCAAATTTAACTCGGTACCCTTTATCTCACAGAGAATTTTCTGTAAGGACCAAGGTGCTCCAGCAAATAGTCTTCCTGAGCTCCTAGCAGACTCCAGCACCAGTTCTCATTCCTCTGTGAGAAAGCTTTCTGGACGTCCCAGGTGAATGAAGCACACAGGTATCTACAGATCCAGGTGACAAACACAAACCTCTCTGTAAACCCATCTGACACACAGCCTGCTAATAGATGGTTGTTGTTTGGGGAGGTGCTGTTGATGAGAAATAACCAAAACATTATGGTTTGGGTGACATTCCCCTTTTTTTGCAGTCTGTTGTTACCTGGATAAGACAGATTCTCTTACCTTTTACAAGCTGAGGAAGGAGCTTTGTAATAATTTTGATTATAGTATGAGTGTGCTGGTTTATGTGTGGGTATATATCTCTGAATATTTCACCAATTTCTTCTTGAAGGGATTTCCTAGGGAAATTTTCTGTTTTTTCAACCTACTGTTAAAATTTAGAAAGCATTTCCAATTCTTTTCTATACAATGATATTTCACTTCAGTCTTCCATGTTAAGGAACTGAGAAGCTTTTTTTTTGCTTCTCCTTTTTTTATTTTTTATTTTTTTATTGTAAAGATACTGTACAGAGGGTTACAGTTACATAAGTGAGGTAATGAGTACACTTCCTCTTGAACATTGTTACCCCCTCCATTGTTTTCCCCCTACCATCCCCTCCTTCCCTCCCTTCCCCGAGGTTCTTTTTTTTTGTGATTAAGTGATTACATAATTTCCGGAATTTCATAGTATTGTGGAATAATGATGCTTATTTAAAGTCACAAGTTCATTCTAACTTTCCTGGAGCAAATTGTCTATCACAGTCTGTTACATATAACGGTGTTCACATGTTATATACCATATATGTGATCAGCAGCATGGGGATATTTAGTAGTGGTTCAACCAGATGAGTGGGAGTTCTTTGTTTCTTAAGTCCTGTTAGTTTTGTCATATCACCTAACATTTTGGATTTAGCATCCACTTATCAAGAAGACCATGTACTGTTTGTCTCTTTGCTCTTGGCTTACCTCGCTCAACATGATTCCTTCTAGCTCCATCCATTTCCCTGCAAATGCCATTATTTTGTCATTTCTAATGGCTGCATAATATTCCATTGTATATAGATACCACAATTTTTGGATCCATTCATCTGTGGTGGGGCATCTGGGTTGTTTCCATATCCTAGCTATTGTGAACAGTGCTGCAATAAACATGGAGGTGCACGTGTCCTTGTATATTGGTTCCTGTTGTTCAGGGTAGATGCCTAGAAGTGGTATGACTGGGTCGTAAGGGAGGTCAATCTTTAGCTTTCTAAGGACCCTCCAGACTGCTTTCCAAAGTGGTTGTATAAGTGTACATTCCCACCAGCAGTGTAATAGGTTCCTCTTTCACCACATCCCCTCCAGCATTTGTCGTTGGCTAATTTGTGGATGTGGGACATTCTGACTGGGGTAAGGTGGTATCTCAGGGTTGTCTTTATTTGCATTTCCTTCACCACCAGGGATGATGAACATTTCCTCATGTGTTTCTTTGCCATTTTTATTTCTTCATTTGGAACTGGGAAGCTTTTACCACAAACTATTACTTGAGGTTTATGGAAACCTATATCTTCATCAGGTTGCTCAATAAGTGTGTAGTCCAAATCAAACAGGTGTAATATGCATTTTAACCTACTTTTCTATGTGATAAACACACATGAGGCAAAATATGAAAAGTTCTTATCATATTAGCTGACATCGGTGGCTGATATTTTAATTGAAATAAAAACTACATACTTGAACACAAAATCATTAGTGATGCAAGATGAATTAAAATAATAAAGTCAGAAAATGATAAACCCATCTATCCATGTTGTCATTCAATTATATTGAGAAATAATTTAAAAAATAGAAGAATTCCATGAAAGTATTTGTTTTGATTGTAACATACGAATTATTGTCCATATAATCTCACATGATTCACTGTGTCAGGTATTGAAGCAATCATATTTTCCATAGACTTGGTCAAACTGATTTAAACAATCTAACTATGATCTGTATGTTAGCCACATCAACCATGCCATTGCCCTCATCAGTGATTACGTATAATTCTCCTATATGTGAGCTTCACAAATGAAGTGCTGGGTAGACCATCAAGGCACCGTTGTAGGGACCAAAGTTATTAATATTTAGATTAGTTTCACTCAGCCATCTAGTAGTCAACTTTTCTTTGATTGTTACTATTTCACCACTGTGTTCTTTTAGAAAGTGAACTGTTATTTTCTATTCTGAGCTGTTCCCAGTCTGTACAGACATGCTTAGTTTTGTGCTTGCACTTGCAACACTATCCACACAGGGGAGCTGCTCCTGCCTTTCCCTTCTGGCCTCAGATTCCAGAGCAAGCCAACCAACCTGGTCCAAAAAGTAACTACCACCGAGGCCTACAGTGCTGCCAAGCGCTGCTAAAGCAGGAACCAGTTGCTCCCTGTCCCTTGCCCCTCCCCATGAAGGCAGAGGCCTGGTCTGAAACTGTAGTAAACTATGTAGTACTCATGTTTGAACTCTGGGCCTAACAACTGCTGGAAAGGTGCTCCACCACATGAGCCATCCTCCCTTATCCCTCACTCAGCTCTGTTTTAAGTGTTTTGCAAGAAGGGTCTTGAGTTTTGCCCAGGCTGGCCTCAGACCCCAATGGGCCACCTATGGCCTCCCATGTATTTAAGATCATAGACAGCACACCTCCCCCAACTACAATACAGAACAAATCACAAGTTTAAAGTAAAAGTGACAATATTTTATTTAGTAAGAATCATTTAAGAGGGGGAAGAACCCCTTCCCTGCCCCCCCCCAAAAAGCCCTTAAGGTGTCCACTTGTGAGGGGCTCAGGTCTTTTAGGCCAAATGGTGGCTCTGAAAAGAACCTTTGGGTTTCAATGTTCAGGGCCTGCCAGAAATGGCTCACTCAGATTGGGAGAATCTGAGCAGGGCTTTGGTGGCCTGGATCACAGTAAGCTTGCCAAGGTTCCCAGGAGGCGGACGGCTGCCTGGATATCTCTGGAAGAAATGGATGACCGATTAGTCTTGTGGGCCAGGCGGCCTGCTTCACTGGCAATGCACTTGAAGATGTCATTCACAAATGAATCCAATATATATATATATATATATATATATATATATATATAATTTTTGGGGAAAGTCTCAGCTCATGGTGAATCTTCTTCAGCAACCGATGATAATAAATGACAAAACTGGCTTTATACCTGTGGTGGCAGCGATGGCGGTGGTAGCAACACCTTGCTTTCTTCTTCTTTCCAGTCACGTCAGTCTTCTTGAGTTCCTCAGAACAGAGTCTCTCCACAGAAAATGTTGAAGTGGTTGTTTCAACCACAGAAGATGTTGATGAGGTTGGTTCAGCCATCACTAGGAAGTTCCCAGAAACTGAAGAACAGACAATGGGGATGAGGCCATTGTCCTCATCATGGGCCAACTGGAGGAGTGATTGAAAAACCTGACATTCAGGAAACTTCTCACTAAGCCACAAATGGAGGTCAGTATGACTGGATGGTCCTCCTACTTGGCAAAAGGTTGGCCAATCATAGTGGTCACTTGACATGACAGGACAGTTCTCTTGGATGGCATCTCAGCTACCAGTGAATGCTGTGATCAGGCAGTCCTCCTCATTGGCATGACATCAACCAACCACAACAGGCATCTGGAACCCAGACATTTCCTGTTGTCTTGACCAGAAAGGTCAAGAAGAGACTACAGAGAGCAAAAGTTCCTCAGACCACATCAGCTGACTGATTCTACATTGTGAACGTTTTGAAAAGATGTCAGTAAAATTTCCTAAATAGTGAATGTTTCCACTTTGGGTCTTTGAGAGGGATCTGACACTAAGTAACTCAAGTGCATGATACTAGAGAGTGATTCTAGGCACAGATTGTCTGTTTCTAGTACAAATTGGAATTCATTGTTGTCCTGGAATGAGCCTCCCTGGCTTCACTAGGAACTTCATGATTTGGCAAGCACAGAATTCCTAGGAAGCATGTCTAGCTCCTGTTTCCAGGTCTTATCAACCCCTCAATCTATCAGAAAGTCTTCAAACATAAAGAGGCTATTTTGAAAAATATATAAGACTGTCCAACATTTACCTAGGTAAAAAAACAATTTTAAGACCAGGTGTGATGATTCATGCCTGTAACCTCAGCATCAAAATGCTGAGGCTGGAAAAGAGCAGTAGGATCGCAAGTTGCAAGTCAGACTGACCTACATAGACAGGCTATCTCCAAAAAGAAACAAGCCAAAAAAAAGCCCCAGAATTTGTTGAAACAGTGAGATGATAAAATTTTATATTTAATGTTGATGACTAGACAATGGAATAATTATGTTAAAAAATTCCTAAATTCTTATAAGATTAGGTCTCAAAAATATTGAAGAGGAAGAGGGTATTAACATTTCGGAAACATTTTATAATTTAAAGAATTATGATAATGCAAAAAATTTACTCATATGTACCTATACAAATAAGTTACAAAAATTCACTCAAAGTCAAAACTTCTTTGATTTGAGTATTAAATAAAATTGAGGCAGTAGAGGACAACATGAAGCCATTATTGAAAATTTCCAGGGGCTTAATTGTATTGCCTATTAAAACTCTAAAATTTATTCTACTAATAATAAACTGATAAACAACTATAGTCACATATAAAAATATAGTCCCATGGAAAATTGTTCATTTTTATTTGTAACACTATAATATTATGAGAGATGCAGTGAAGAAAGAATGTAAAACAGAATTATTAGGAGTCTTATTCATAAATGAAGATGTGTAAATTCCACTTGAAATATTAGTAAATAATATTTCCTCTTCAATTTGTTGCTGGAAGTAAGGGTATATCCTTGGATTGTATCACTAAGTAATCATCATTGAAATCAGCAAGCAAAAAAAAATAAGCAAACATCACGTGAACCAATACACTAACTTTCCCCAATATGTCCTAAATTGAACATCCCAGAAAGGATCTTCTTGAAATCATTCTTGGTCACAGTTGCATACTTTGGGCCAGCAGCTGTGGTTCAGACACTGCAAGTCCCCTTCAATGGCTGTGCCAGTGAGGAAGTAGTCATGAGCCATGAGATATTCCGATTGTGTAAGTGATGAATTACACAGTTTAGACCTATCTTATTTTTTCAATCCGACAAATAATCATCATGCACATTACTGTCATGTATAATCATTGGTTTATTTACTCATGTTTGCAAATATTATTCCTTCCTGCATCTCAGATTAACTTTCTTGGTCCACTGTTCATTCTGCTTGCAGTCACTGGTATAAACAGTTACTTTTGTGGTTTAAAATGTATTTATTTTGGGGATGTGTTGCTCAAGAAGTTGATTATGAGATGGAATTTAGAGTACAGAATATTTCCTTAGGAGAAAAGAAGGAAAACACTGCATATTATTCTCTTTAACACCAAGTCTATGCCATATTTGTGTGGTGAGTGGGGTGAATGACCTCTGGGGCTGGGAAATGAACGAATTCATCATTTCTATTCTATGAAACTGGACATCAATGAATTTCTTCTTGTTTGCCATACTTTCTTTTTGCCTTATTTCACACTTGGTTTTACATGAGAGAAGCATGCTTCCTTTGAGTCCTGGAAGGGTGAGAGCCAATCCTTGTTCTCCATGTGCTGGGAAGCATGCTGGAATAACAGATAGGAGATCTCCTTAGGCAGGTGCAAGACCCAGGAACTCTGGAATGTTCTTGTCTTATGGTAAGTCTCTTCAGTCTTATCCTTACATTGAAATAGATATATCTGATATGTGTGAGTGTCTTTGCTTTGTGGCAGAGTGATACCAGCCCAATGCAAGTGGTGAATGAGCCAGTGCCCAATTTATTCAGGATTAAGGTCTGAGAAAAGGACAGAAGGGATAGAAAGAGGCAAAGACAGTTATACATCCTTAGTGCAGATCCAACCAAATCTCCCTCTGATCCCAAGGTGAGCTGTGAAGGTAATTTATCCCAGCAGCTATTCTCTTCAGGCAGAACAAATCAGCCTTTTATGCTCTCTTCTGGATCAATGCTGGAATGTAGCTCATCCAGAAGTATATGGCCTTAGAGGAGGCAATTTTTGTGGCACAGGTAATACCTGAAGGCACTAATGGCTGATCACTGGCAGCTGATTGCTATCGAAACAGCATAAGAAGTGAGTGTATACTTAATGAAGGTTCACAACAGTCTACTTACCTGTGTATCACAATCTTCTTTTCTTGTGTGTGCCTGGGGCTTTACAGTGCCTATGCACTGTCCTTGAGCTTTTTTTCCTCAAGGCTATCTATCTACCATTTGAGTCATAGCTCCACTTCTGGCTTTTGGGTGGTTAATTCTAGGTAAGAGTCTCACAGACCTTCTTGACTTGGCTGGATTCAAACTGCAATTTTCAGATCTCAGTGTAACAAGTAGCTAGATCACAGGCATAAGCCACAGGTGCCTGGCACAACCTTTTTAGATGATACTTTGTTTGGCTAGGAAAATACCTAAAGGAAGCTGCAATGATTTAGGCAGGGTGCCAATACCTCGTGCCTGAAATCCTGGTTTCTCATGAGGCTGAGATCTAGACCTATGGTTCAAACTCAGCTTGGGCAGATAAATCTGTGAGAGTTCTTCTCAAATACAATAAAACAAACAACAGCAAAAAGAATAGTAAAATGTTGGATTACAGATGTGGGTCAAGTAGTAGAGTTATAGCAAAGAAAGTCAAGCAAGCAAGTAAGCAATATAGAAAGTTGAGCAAGCAGGCAGCCCCAAGTTCAAACAGCAGTAGCATCCAAAACATGTTTGGGTTTGATTTAAAATACCACTCTCCCCGGGGCTGGGAAGGTGGCTCAGTGGTAGAGCGCTTGCCTTGCATGCCTGAGGCCCTGGGTTCGATTCCTCAGCACCATATAAGCAAAAATAAAAAAAAAGCTGGAAGTGGCGCTGTGGCTCAAGTGGTAGAGTGCTAGCCTTGAGCTGAAGAGCTGAGGGACAGCGCCCAGGCCCAGAGTTCAGGCCCCATGACCGGACCCAAAAAAAAAAAATACCACTCTCCCCAAAATAAACCTCATGTGTTGAAGGTTTGGACCACAATGCAGCAGTGTTCAGAATTGGGACACTTGGGAGATAACTGGATTTTGAGGACCTTATTAGTTGATTTATCTATTGATGGAATGATAGTTTAATGGGCTGTTGGAACGGGTTGGAAATTAGGAGCTGAGACATAGAAAAAGTAGGTCACTGGAGGCATGCCTTTAAAGGGTATAATTTGTCCTTTGTCTCTTCCTTCCCTTTTCCTTGCTTCTTGGCCAACATGAGATGAGCAGTTCTACTACTATTACTACTACTACTACTACACACATACACACACACACACACAGCTCACCATGATAGTCTACCTTACTATAGGTCCAGATACACCAAATACAACAAAGTTAAGTAGCCATGCATGGGTCTAAACTCCTAAATCAGTGAAGCAAAATAATTTATTTTTCTTTCTTAAGTAGTTTTTTTTTTTGCAGGGGGGAAGTCCTGGGGCTTGAACTCTGGGCCTGGACTCTGTCCTTGAGCTTCTTTCGTTCAAGAATAATACTCTACCAAAATTATCCACTGAACCACTTCGGGCTTTTTCTGAGTAGTTTATTGGAGATAAGTATCTCACAAACTTTCCTTCCCAGGCCAGCTTCGAACAGCGATCATAGATTTTTTTATTACAGTGATGGAAAGCTAACATGAAAATATTAATTATTAAAACTATAAGATACAGATTAGAGATACTACATGTAGAGCATCTTATGATAAACAATAAAGTCTAAAATATATAAAGAAGCCATCCAACTTGACAACCAAAAGGCTAAACAAATTATAGAATGAACAGAATACTCTAGTAGACATTTCTTCAAAGAAGAATCACAAATGGACAATAAATACATGAAAATATGCCTACTACTGCTAGTCATTAAGTAAATGCAACTCAAAACCACAGATGCCATTGCATGGCTATTGTTTTTGTTTTTGTTTTTTTTTTTGGTCTGGTCATGGGGCCTGAAATCTGGGCCTGGGTGCTGTCCCTCAGCTCTTCAGCTCAAGGCTAGCACTCTACCACTTGAGCCACAGCACCACTTCTGACTTTTTTTCTTTTTGCTTATGTGGTGCTGAGGAATCGAGCCCAGGCCCTCAGGCATGCAAGGCAAATGCTCTACCACTGAGCCACCTTCCCAGCCCCTGCATAGCTATTGTTTTAAAAACTTAAAGTAACAAGTGTTGATAAAGTTGTGGAGAAATTACAACTTTCATATACTATTGGTGATGATAGTCAACAGTCACTGTGAAAAACAGATTGACAGAATAACCAAATTCCACTTCTAAGAGAACTGAAAACTAACATGAGCATATGCTCATAAAAGCTTGTATAAAATGTTCATAGAATGATTATTAACCATAGGCATTAAAGGAAACAACCTAAATGCCCATAAACTGATGAACAGTAAGCAAACTATGATATATCCATTCAAGTAATATTATTCAACCACAAAAATAATGAAGTACTTCTGCATGCTACATCACTGAAAATAATATGATCAGTAAAATATGCCAGAAACAAAGCACCACCTACTGGATTGTTCCATTGGAATAAAAAGTCTCTATCCATAGAGGTAAAAAGTAGATTAGCAGTTCTTAGAAACTGTAGGGACAAAGGTATCAGAAATGGCTACTAATAGCTACTAGGCTTCCTTTACAAGAGATCATTCCTAAAGGTGATGGACATATAATGGTATTACATAGTAAGGGTGGTTGTACAACCTTGTGACTATGCTTTAAACACGGAATTGTCTATTTTGAAACAGTGAAATTTTATATAAGATTATATTTCAATCAAAATGTTCAAACACAAAAACCAGGTACTGATGACTTAACACTGTAACCTTAGGTACCCAAGAGGCTAAGACCTGAGTATAACAGTTTGAAGCCAGCCCAGGCAAGAAAGTCTGTTAGATGTTTATCTCCAATTAACCACCAAAAAACTGTAAGTGGAGCTGACTCAAGTGCTAGAGTGATAGCCTGGATCAGTAAAGCTCAAAGACATCACCCAGGTCCTGATTTCAAGTCCCAGGACCAGCACACACAAAAAAAGTGCAAACACAACAAATCATAGTGGGTACATTATGGGTAAAATTTTTTTATTTCTGTTGGAATTTTCAAATGTAATTTCTAGATATTGTTTTCATAATAACATAATTCAAGACTAAGGACATCAATATTTAACAACTTATACCTGACTCAATTAAGTATGGCCTAGAAGGAATACACCTTTAATTAATTTGAATATATTTTCAGCAAGAATTTTTGTAGTTTCCAGTCTATCAGGAAAGTCATATCCTTACCTGGGGAGTGAGATTTGGGTAATTGTGAATCCATATTGCAGGTTCAGTCTCTACTACCTTAATCTAGTAGCAGTGAACATATTATTTTCTTCTCTTTCCCTTTCCTTTTCTTTTCCCCTCGTTCCCTCCCTCCATCTCTCTCCCAAAAGGATTGCCTTCTTAAAACTTCTCTATGATACCAGTGTCCAGCAGCATTAGCATAATACTAATTTGTTGGTGTGTAAGTATAAAACAAATAAGGACCTTATCCATACTTCTTAGTGAAAGCATGACACGCTGACCCAATGGAAGTGCAGATAATTCATCGGGCCTTTGAAACAGCAATTTAGTTCAGTAGAGGAAAATAGTATACTTAGAAGAGACAGCAACACCTGCTAAATATAAAGGTAAAGGAGAATGTATAAGATTGCATTCCTGGCACCTGTCAGTCACCTAGACTTGTTCTTGAGTATAGTTTAAATAACCTATGCACACTTATGGACTTATGTCTAATGGTGTTCAGAGATGCACCATAGTGGTACATTCTTAAATCCCAGAAAGGCAAGAAGATGCATAAGGGAGAATCACAGTTCTAGGAGAGTCCAGGCAAAAAGTAGCAAAATCTTACTTTTGGTGTGGTACTAGACACCTGTAATTGTAGTTACACTGGAGACTGAGATGGGAAGATGATGGCCTGAGGCCCCAGATAAATATGTGAAAAATACAATAAAACAAAAGAGATAGGGATGTGGCTCAAGTGTTAGACCTCAATACCACCAAAGGAAAAAAATTCAATAAAACAACAAAGGATTAATGCAGGAGATGACTCTTTTGACTACAGCTCATGTGCATGTGGCTTGCTCCATGAGTATTGGCTGATAACAACTCAAGTCTTACCCCTGCTTTACAAAATTGTCCTCAACCAAAGAGGAATCACTTACTCTAGTATTTGATCTAAGACTTATAGTAGAAAATAAAATATTAGTGCCTTTCTATTAACATATGACAATGATAGAATCCGATACAAATATACATTCACAGCTGTAGTTTTAGCCCAATAAGTAATTCACTTTACTAGCCAATCTACTTTGAATTACACACTTTAAAAATTTTTAAACAGAAATTTCGTTTTTCTTTTTGAGCGTCTTCCTTCCTGCAGATCTCCCAACTGAAGGAACTCAAGAATATCTTTTTGGCCCAGGCAAGGTCATCTGGCTCCTCTCCTTATCTCCCTGACTACAGGAAAAGAAGAAATGAATTAGGAAATCGAGAGATATAATTCCTGAGACTAACTCGGTATTGGGGGAAATGAACAGGTCCAAGGCCATTAGCTTGCTCAAAGTCATGCTTCTCAACTCCTAATCTCCTGGGTTTTTAAGACATATTTTTAAATATTCTTTTTAAAATATATTTTAATTTTATGTAGGTAGTTGTTCAAAAGAGTTGCCATTCAACAGAGCAGTTTATGAATGTAAGGTCAGCACAGGGACACCTCCCTCCCTTTTGGCTAAGTTTCTGCCCAGTATCTGTTACCTAGGTAACTGGCAGACCTGGAAGCAGTTGCCTTCCCCTCCTGCTAGGTCACATCCTGGGCCACCTCTGGTCACATGCCTCCCATCTGACACTTGGAGGGTCCCAGACCCTGAGGTCACATGCAGATCCAGTGTGGTCACACCTTTCCCCCACCTGGCCACACCTCTTCCTGTCCCTGGCCTAGATAAGTCCTGGCCTAAAGGTGGGTCACTGCTCTTCCTCCCCCCCATTTTCTTTTTCAGCCATGCTTCTCCACAATGCATAGTGGGAGGGGGGCAGCAGTTCAGTAAATAAACTTCTTTTCCTGGGGCTGGGAATGTGTCTCAGTAGTAGAGCACTTGCCTTGCATGCATGAGGCCCTAGGTTCCATTCCTCAGCACCACATAAGCAAAAAGAAAAAAGCCGGAAGTGGTGCTGTGGCTCAAGTGGTAGAGTGCTAGCCTTGAGCTGAAGAGCTGAGGGACAGCCCCCAGGCCCAGAGTTCAGGCCCCATGACCTGACCCAAACAAAAAAACAAAGCTTCTTTTCCTGCCTGAATAGTGCATGGTGTTCTCTTCATTGGCTACCTAATCTACTTAGTTAATATACCTTACAATGAACATAGTGCCTCTTCATCAATGTCATCCCTATCCATTTTCATATTCTCATCCACTCCTCCCAACTCCATCCCTTCCCTCACTTTTCTTAATTTTTAGGTTATATATTTTTGTCACTTAACAATGCAATTTATGTATAAAATGTACCTTTGTCACTTAACAATGCAATTTAGATATAAAATGCACCTTGATCTGTGTCATCCCTTCAACATCTTCACTCCCCCTTCCACTCACCCCTTCCCTTATTTTTCTCAGATTGGTGGCATATACAATGCATTCTGGCCTGTATTCTACTCATATCCCCTATTCATTCTTCTATCCCCTCTCCTCTTGATTCTCCACCCCCTTGAAGTAATGCCACTAGCACAACCATATTTGTTGCATCATTATTTACCATAGTCAAGATATGGAATCAGCCCAGATGCACCTCAGTGGACGAATGGCTCAAGAAAATGTGATTTTATACACACACACACACACACACACACACACACACACACACACACACACAAAATGAAATTCCATGCATCCATCAGAAAGAATGACATTGAACCTTTCATAAGGAAGTGGAAAGACTTGGAGTGAAGTAAACCAGACCCAGAGAAACATAGGTTCCATGGTTCCTCTCATTTGTGGGAACTAAAATGTGCCTGTAAATCTAGAAGTAAACACACTGAGTGGCACCCAAATGCATATAAATGAATTAACTGGGACGGGGGGAGGGAGAGGAGGAGATGGGAAGGGATGGGAAGGGGAAACAAAGGAGGAGGCAACAATGCTTAATAAGAAATGTACTCATTATTTTGCCCATGTAATTGTGACTCTTCTGTACAGTATTTTCACAATAAAAAAAGAACGGAAAAAAATAAATGAATTAACTGAAGTATAATAGAATCTATGAAGAATGCAAATAGAAAAATTCTTTAGGAAGACTAAGTCAAAACCTAACAAAATGAGTCCTGGGTATATTCTTAATTATCTGTTCTCCCCTCTTGAGAGAAAAACAGAAGCCTTTGAGATAGAAACTCACTACAGTCCTTATTCTACCTGGCAAATCAACAAAGCTTTACTTCTTTTACCTCCAAACTCCTTCCTCTCCTTATTTGTATATTCAGACTCCAAGGACCAATTTTTCAGCTTAATGACCACTGTCCCCAGAGTCTTGAGATAGGATTAAGCAAAGTTAACCTCATACTCCCTATCTTGATGACTACTTGTACCTTTTAAGGTGAGAACATCATCTCAAGACACTACTTCTGTCGGATTTCTCTTCCAGAATCTGTGTTATGTGTCTCTTTATAGAAATATTCTTCTTAAGATCACAAAAAGTGGAAACAGAAAATAGATAATACTTGTGATCTTTTTAACAAATAAAAAATCAAGAGTGGAAGGGCATCTCTTAAAAGAACCTGAGGCTGAACCTAAATTAAATAAAGCTTTTGTAGAATTAACTACCATTTCACTGGAAACACAGAATAAAGGAGCATATGTTAATAATGACACCAACAAGATTCTTATTAGATATGTGGGAAAATGTAGAACACATGACTGCTTCATCAATAATTAAATTGAAATTTTATAAGTGTGAATCTATAGGTTAAAGAAATGTAGGAGATTAACAGCCAAATCAAATGCACTGTTCTTCCTGGGATAATGACTCAAACAACTAAAAAGCTGTTACAGTTAGGACTGTAAACATAGCTTGGCCATAAAATAATATTAAGGAATTGTGAAATGTTAAATTTTGTACAGTATTGTGCTTTATATATGCAAACACACAGCTCAATTCATACATGCATACATACACATATTGATATACATATTCACATATAGAGTCCTTATCTTATAGATCGTCATTTTACTTTGAAATATTTAAGCCTAACGTGTTTTTATGTCTAGAATCAGTTTCAAAAGTAATCTTCAAGTGCTGGAAATGGGTAAGGTTGAAGATTAAATAAAACGGCTGACTTAACTGGTAGATCATAAGGATATTGGTTTATATTATTCTTTTCTATTTTTACATGTATGAAATTTTCTATAGAATAAAATCAAAATAAAGTTAATGGAAAACATAGAATTTTCAGTAAAGAGGGAACAAAATGTAAAGGGATTAAATTTTATTTATATATTTTTCTGCTTATGTGGTGCTGAGGAATGGAACGCAAGGCCTCATGCATGCAAGACAAGCACTCTGCCACTGAGCCACTTCTGAGCCCTGGGGATTAAATTTTATAAGGAAAAAAAATCTATAGTCCTTGATCATTTCCTGACACACCTTGCATTTTTGTATAGAGAAAATAGTGGGCACTAGTAGCAGTGAGGAGCATAATTTGGGAATGGGATAGGTGGAGCAGATACTGTATTTTAAATGCTGACATGTTCATCATAGATATTCTGGCACTCATTTTATACTAACTTCTGAGATTTTCATGCATTCTTCTTAAATGCTGAGATTATGTCCTGGTAGTAGTGGTAGAGGCATAGAGCAGGTGTATCCTAGGAGCAGACAAGAGAAGAAAGACAAGCAATTCCTCACAGAAGAGAGAATGATCAACAGCCTTCTGAGCTGATACTGCTCCTCCATGGCCGGCAGAGAAAGGCCAGGAATACACAAAGAGCAACAGGATCCAGTCCTCAGACAAGGATCAGGACTTGGTGCAAGGGGCCAGGCCGTCCCGCCCCCGACCCCCTTATGGACAGCCAGAGGAGGCTGGACGCGAAGGCGGAGCCTCTAGCAAGAGGGGGGAGGGCAATGCAGGCCTCACGTGACCGTTCACTGTAGATAAAAAGGCTCCCAGTTCTTTCGCCAGCCACGACAGGCGCTCACACAGCCGCTAGCTCTCTAGCTCCCTCCCAGGCCGCCCGGAGGCGGAGGAGAGAAGGTGAGGGATTCGGCGGGGACCCCGGGGGTGGGATGGAAGGTGAGAACGGACCCCGCCTGCAGACCCCCATGTCAGGTCCTGCCGCTTCTGGCGGAGAAACAGCGGGTAAGGCTGCAGCCCGCGTGTCCTGGCGCGGCCGTTGGCCGGAGCAGACGGTGATGGGCCCGGACTATGCGGATTTGCGGTCCTGAGGCTGCGATCCTGTGAAGACACCTGCCTGCGCCATGAACGCCAGCTTTTCCCACGGCCCCGCCCCGCCCCCTCCTGGTCTTCTTGGTGCAGAAAATGGTGGTCAGAGCAGGGGCGGGGGCCAGAGGGGGACCGCGCTGGGTCGGGGGGCGAGGGGACAGTGCTGGGCCAGACGGGGAGGGGCGGTGCCAGTTGAGGAGCTGCATACCAAGGAATGGGGATGGGGAGTGGGAGGTGGGGGGCGGTGCCGGGGTTTTAAGCTGCAACAGCTCAGGCTCTCACCACCCGTCTGTCTGCAGGTCTGTGTGTTGTAGCGACCCACCTCGAAACGAGATTCCGGCAGAGGAGGCAAGGATAGGCCCAGGTGTGTGTGAGGGGTACTGCTGAAGGGGTGACAGCGGCATATGTTGGGTTTGGGAGGAGAGCGGGGAGCGGATTTGGAGCCTCCTGTGATGCACTAGGCTTGTGAATGTTGAGAGTTGCATAGTGGGGCCTCTGTCCGTGGTCCTGAACAACCCACTAAGTCTTTCTCTTATGTCTTAGGAGTAATGGCGTCCAAAGAGATACAAGTGGTAAAAAACATCAACGTGGAAAGTGCTCAACAGGAAAACGAAGGAAGGGAGCAAGCTTCCATGAAGAATGAGGAAGAACCCAGCAACCTGGGAGGAGGTGAAACCCAGAAGCCTGGAGGAAATGTCAAACGGGGGCGAGTCAGGCGATTTGTTCCTAATTTTCGATGGGCCATATCTAATAAGAATGCTGATCGCAATGAATTGGGAGGAAAAGATGTAGAGAGATGTGTAGGGCAAATGGTGGAAGTTAAGAAAAAAGCTAAGGAGAGGCAGGTGAGAAATCACATGCGCTTCCAAACTCCTGAACCTGACAATCATTATGACTTTTGCCTCATACCTTGAAACCTAAGGTTTCCCCCCCCCTCCCCGAAACTCATAATGTGGTCACTGCTTTACAAGCGTACATATTTTTTAGGTCCAAGATTCTGTAGCATAGTTTATTTTACAAGCTTGCATTTTTATGATTTACGTTGTCTGTAAAACTACTAGTGTTTCGAATAACTAATTTCTAGTTGAATATTGTTTCCCCTTAATGTAAGAGCTTCTGTCAGCATGGCAGTTTCACGTGTTTTCAAAAAAATGTTCTTTTCATAATTTGAAATTAATAAAGCATTTTCAAAAGCAATTTGTGTTTCATCATGTTCCTCTTTGACCACAGTCCGTATTTTTTGTTAATCCTCTCTTTCCTGTCCCAGCTACTCAGAACTCAAACCTATTAGTCTGAAAAATGTTTTCTTATTGTCCCCAACCAATCAATAAGGAAGAATCACACACAATTCAACATCTGATAACATTTTTAAAATGTGCATCTTAGTTTTTCAAAGAATATGAGCCTACCATTTTCATGAATACCACATGGGGAATAGAAGTTTGTGAATTTAAAACCCCTGGCTCCTGTCATCCCCACCTACAGAGTGGATTTCCAGAATCTCCATTTTAACAAGCTCCCTAGATAATTTTGATATACTCTAAAGTGATATTGGGGTGAATTATATAGGTATGTACATGTCATATATTAAGTATAATAGAAACATGATGAAAATGTAATTTTGATGGGAAAACTTTTAAAAGATAGTGGACTATAAAACTTAGCTGTACACCCATGGCTCATGTCTAATCTTCTAACTATATGGGAGACTGAAAAAAGAAAGATCATAGTTTCAGGCCAGTCTGGGGGGAAAAAATCTGTGAGACTCCATCTCACAGAGGGAAGCTGGACATAATGGTGCATGGCTCTCAGCAACTACGGGAAACCTAATATAGATACATCATTTTTCAGGCTCATGCTTGAGCTGGAGGCAAGATCCTATCTCAAAAGTAGCCAGCAAAAAGTGGGGCTGGATGCCTAGCTTATCAGGAAAGCCCCTGCTTAGCGAGCTGGAGATCCTGATTTCAAATCCTAATACCACACATGCACACACACACACACACACACACACACACACACACACACACACACACACACAAGTATTGCCAGTTGCCCATACTTCATGCCTGTAATCCTAGTTTTCAGGAGGCTGAGATTGGAGGATTACAGTTTGAATACAGACTGGACAGGAAAATCCATGAGACTTTTATCTCCAATTAACCACCAAAAAGTCAGAAATGGAGCTGTGGTTCAATTGGTAGAGCCAATGGGATAGCACTCAGGCCCCAACTCCAAGACTCCCTCCCCTACCACACACTAAACCATCTCATTCAGAAGAAGTAGGGACAATGGCAACCTAAAGGGTGTTCAAATGTAAAATCACAAAGCATGACTATAGGTTACATAGAACTTGAAGACCCATAATTCACCCCTACCAGCATGTTAATCAGCATGAGGATCCCCTAAAATCCTCACCTCTACCTATAAATTCTGTTGTCATGTCTTCTATAGATGAGGGCATTGAAGTTGAGAGATGCCAAGTACTAGGGCTATCCAAAGATAAGACCTGGGACATTTTCTATAAGACTTTGTCATAAGGATGCTAAATATTAACTTTCTGTCAGCTAAATATTTACCTTATATTTATCTTGTATCAACAAAAATGAGACTTATTTTTCTGTACATCCAATACAAAGAATTTGATGTTTAGGATTTTGGGGCATAAAAACATCATAATATCTCTCCAGTCCAGTGTTATTCAAAGTAAGGATTACCCTCCATTATAGCTCTTGAAATAAAGTAGGTCACACCAGAAAAATGTTCAGAACTTGGGGTGTAGGTCAGTGGTAGAATACTTGGCCAGCATTACAAGGTCCTGGGTTGCATCTCCAGTTCCAGTCCCAAGGGAGTCCATCTCCCAACACTAATGTCAAGAGCTAGAATTGTTTTCACAAACTTAGTCTTATGTGTAGGAAATGCCACCTTTAAGTTGTATTTCTAAGGGCTGAAATGTAGCTCCGTAGTGCACTGTCTGTGCATGTGTGTGTATTTATGTGTATATGTGTGTATACAAAGAGAGAGAGGAGGGAGGGAGAGAGAGAGAGCACAGAAAACTTTCAACAACACCTATCTGACTTCACAAATAAGGAGAAACTAAGTAGGAAAGTGATTTACCTGAAGTCATACAATTAGTGAAAGAGGTCACTCAGCCCTGAATTTCCCAATTCTCTGTCCAGGAGGTTTGTCTTCTCACTCCAGTGACAGCGTAATGACAATACTTCCACATGGAGCTTAGTAACTTAGAGCCAAATTAATAGACTGATTTCAAAATCAGTATAATGTTGAATGAGACAATTTATTAGATGGAACAGCTCTTGTTCTGATACACCATCTTCATTACATATTAAAATCTTTTAAAAGGGGAAGCATTTCTTCTCAAATATCTCTCTGTATATTCAGAGGATGTAGTTAATGAATCCCCACCAGTGCATGACAGTGCGTGGATCTCACATAATAAAATTTTGTCAGCCAGCTGTAGTGGCTTAAGTATGAAATGCTAACTACTTGCAAGACAGAAGTCAGGACATTATGATTAGAGGACATTCCCAGGTATAAAAGTTTCCAAGACTCCGTCTCAGAGGATAATACACATACTGTCTACCGTATTATTACATCAGTTAGCTACTGACAAAAATTGTTCAAATTTAGGCTATTCTGTCTACTATGATGTTCCTGATTCAGATTAATGTAATTGACCCTTCCTTTGTAAAATTTATTATTCAAAGGTATGGTATCACTATTGAAAGCAAGGACCCAAATCAAGTTTATGATTTAATCTGAGCATTGTCAGCCTAAGGACAATAACTATTATAAGATTAAAATAAACTTTCCTGTTGATTGCTCAATTCTTGTTAAAAGCAGCATGTTGCTCCAGACATAGTTGGGAAGTAGATAAATACCGAATATATGACAACACTTCAAAATTTCCTTTTCCATATCTCCTTAGATTCTTACCTGTACATTATATTAAGCAATATTTTATATTGCAACTTTTTAGTGTGTGCATGAAGAGGCTGTATTCATTCAATTCGTTCAACAAACCCACTAGTGTCCACTGCATGAGATAGCACATTGAATTTATAGTCTCTATTGCCCACACAAATATGCATAAATTCAGCAAGGGTTTTATCTTAACACATATTAGTAAACATCAGTTTTGTCCCTGGAACTGTCCTAGGAATCAGAAATTACAGTGCGAAGAAAAAAAAACAAAAGGGCTGGGAAGGTGGCTCAGTGGTAGAGCACTTGCCTTGCATGCATGAGGCCCTGGGTTCGATTCCTCAGCACCACATAAGCAGAAAAAAAAAGCCGGAGGTGGCGTTGTGGCTCCAGTGGTAGAGCGCTAACCTTGAGCTGAAGAGCTGAGGGACAGCGCCCAGGCCCAGAGTTCAGGCCCAACGATCGGACCCCCCCAAAAATAAAAATAAAAAAATCTCATATTATGGAACTTATATGCTTAATGAAGAAATAACAAAAAAAAGGCTCAGGGGAATGACTGAGGGAGATGAGGGAATAAATCAATATGTAGGGGAAGAGTTCTCCAACAAAAGGGACAAGCACAGGAGAGGAGCTGAAAGCTCCAAATACAGCTAGCATTCGGTCCTTCCTACTTTAATCTTTCCAGAAACTTCTGTCAAGCATATTCTTGAAAATTTTGCAAGTTATAGCAAACACATTGAATGTTCAGGATTTGTGGGACATAATAATGTAACAACCATAATTTTTATTCCTACTGCTTATGCAAACCTGCTCTTTAGAATTCATTCTTTCCCCTGTCCCTTAGTGAAATCCTGGCTGTGATCCATGGCTTTTTTTTTTCTTTTTTTGTCTTTCATGGGGCCTGAACTCTCGACCTGTGCACTGTCCCTCAGCTCTTCAGCTCAAGGCTAGAGCTGTACTACTTGAGCCACAGAGCCATTTCTGGCTTTTTCTGCTTATGTGGTGCTGAGGAATCGAACCCAGGACCTCATGCATGCAAGGCAAGCACTCTACCACTGAGCCACCTTCCCAGCCTGATCCATGGCTTTTTTTTTTGCTTACTCTTGTAAAGTGGAAGTCCTCCTGTCGATTCATGTAACAGTTTCTATTCACTGAATAAATAGAAAGGGATTCAAATCTTACATAATCTAGTATTGCCACTTTCTAGCCTAGGAAAATATTTAAAGTTGACTTTCTCTTATGTGATATGATTAAGGATTCTATATTGAATTTCTCATTGCTGAGGAGCTCTCCTATGCGGTTCTCCTAAAATTGGCAACTACATATTCTTAAATTAGTCACTTTTGACTTGGTTAGCCTTTGAGCTTCCATTAGTATATTTCCAGATATTTCCTGGTTAGATTTTCAGAAGACCATCACAATCTAGATTCATGGCATCCCCAAACTAGTTCTGTCTCCCTTATGATTCTTGCTTGTGTCTGTGGGAGCCATTAGCACACTGTTTCTCCTAACTCCTGAATTCTCACAACTCCTAAATTCAGAGTGTAAGCTCTTCTTTAAACTCTCTTCATTCTAATGTCAAAGTATCTTACCGATCTGATTTCATAGGGGTGATTCAGATTTCTACTATGATAGCATGTTCTAAGGCTATTGAAGATCTTTGTCCTAGGCTTGAGGTGACAAGAAGCATTCCTACTCCTTCATGTGGAAGCTATATTGACTGTTAGGTTTAGATGATACTAATGTGTTAATGTTAATTTTCTGATCTTGATCATCGTACTTGTGTAGGAAAATATCTGTAGGCTTTATATCCTAGAGATGTTTGAGACGACATTTCTTTTCTATTGATTCATTTTCTAACCAATTATCACAAACTTAGTTGACAACAACTGTTCGTTAGCTCCTAGTTCTGTAGCTATTATTCTGGATGGCCTTGATTGGTGCTTTATTTTAGATTGTCACAAGACAAAGATCGAGGCATTGGCTTTCCTGGGCTTTTATGTAGAAGATCAGGGGAAGCACCACCTTGCAAACTCAGTAAGGTTGCTGCCTTTGTAGCAAGGATGGCTTTATTTGCTGAGGAGGTGGCTCTCTGGTCCCCTAACTTTCTCTCCAGTCCTTACACATGCCCCCACCTCCATCTTCAAGACGGGTAGTGATTATTTGCAATAATTAGTATATCTCTAGGATAATTTTATCAGATGAGCAGAAAAGCTCAAAAGATATGTACATATGCCCATATAAGATGATGCTAAACAAAACAACCCCCAAGATATGGACACAAGCAGTCTGCTTTGTTATATTTGTTTTTTAATGTACTATGAGATGGTTTTATTTCCTTTGTATGTTCTTCCTCCTATGGTATATCTCCTGTTGTCACTGTACTTGATAGTGGTCCCCTGCATCTTGTATATACATTTGTTCAATTGAGGGAGGGAAAGGGGAGTAACAAAACGCTGAAACAAGGACACAGGATGACCCATTGCAACAACGATACCCACAAGACAAGTGTACTGGAAATGAACTTTACAACTTCAGGGGTGAGGGTGGAGAGGAGTGAGGGAGGTGGGGGAGGGAAGAGATAGTGGGAGAAAAACAAAGGAAAGAGTAACAATTCTCGACAAGAAATGTACTCATTAACTTACTCATGTAACTGTAATCCCTCTGCACAGCATCTTTACAATAAAAATTTAAAAAGGATAAGGAATCACTTTGTCCTAGAAATGTAAACTCAAACTGGTTTACAAGTCCTTTGCTTCTTTCTGAAGTTTCTAGTTTAAAATGTATAATGGCTAGAAATGTGAAAGGAGTAATGCTAAAGATGAATCTGAAGCTAATGGAATGCTAAAGATCTTAAAAACCCCTTTTTCTCCTCTCACATAAAAATAACTTTCTTGCTACTTACCAACTAGGGCCATTTCTAGTTTTCAGAGGCCACTCATATTTCTTGGCTAATGATCTTCTTTCTCCATTAAAAAAAATAAGAAATGGAAATAGCGGCGCTTTCACAGCCCCGCTACATTTCTCTGAAGATCTAGGGGCACAGCCACACTTTACCTCAAGAGATCCACTCCAATCAAACTCTAAATACCTAAAGACTTTTTCTATTACAAAAGGACTATCTTAGCAGGCAAACAAGGAAAGAGAAAAAGTGAATGGGACCCCTGTGGAGCAGCTGCACCATGCAGCTCAGCAACGGGAGTCTTGGCAGACTTTAAGCAGAGGAGCACCCAAAACCCGAAGAAAGCAAAGCGCTCATCACTAGACCCACCCCAACCCCTCCCCCCAGGGCGGCTACAGGGAAGGAGTGAACTCAGCAATACCACCATTACAATCGCCAGAAATTGGCACCACCAGGTAAGCTCCCAAAGTCAGCCCTTGCCTGCAGCATTGGCTGGATCCCCGTGGGCCCTTGCACAAGGCTCCCAGGTAACCACAGCCACAGCCAATTCATTGCTCTAAGCTCTAAGGGCCAACCGCCCTGCCAACTGGGCACTCTGCTGGGACCTGCTCCCTCCCTGCTGCCACGCCAGTCTCTCACAGCCTTGGCACCACCAAGCTTCTATAGGCCTCTCTGCAGACACACCTAGCAGCCTCAGGCAGCCACCTCCAAGGCTGCCTGCCGCCAGCCGCCATTCTCCACCTCCTCGCTGCAGACCAGCATGGTCCACCACAGCCCACACCAGCCTGCTGCAGCAACCTCCACTTGGCCCCTGCAGAGCCAGGACTCCCCATGGTGCCACAGAGGAGACCCTTCAGCATCAACACAGCCACCCCCCCCCGACTTGCACCTGCCAACATCCAGACCCTTTGACTGAGAACCTGCCAACTCCATCTTACCTGCCACAGCACAGGCTCTGTGGTCCAGCACACCACCAGCTACAGACCCAACTGGGTTTACTCCCTGGGGGGCAATTCCCTGTGGGACCCCAAAGCCCTCTGACCCAAACCCTCTTCCAAAAGGGAGGGATCATACCAGAACAAAACACGGACATAAGCTCTGTTCCTAAGGCTCCTGTGACTACCTGGGAAAGCCTGGGAACACAGGTTCAGACCTATGATAGCAATCTACAAACCTGAAACCCACAAAACTCCCTGCCACCAGGCCTGAGAGTGGGACTCTAGATAGCAGGCAGCCTCCCCCATCAAAATGCCGTCTGCTCCCAACCAAGCCACAAGGAAAGTGGACTAAGCAAGGGATACAAGATTCTATCAGGAATCTGCTCTGAGGACTACAGGGAGGCTAAAGCTTCCCCAAAGAACCCAAAAAACCCATTTTTTAGATTTTTATTCTTGTTTTGTTTTGTTAGTTTTTATGTCTGATCATTTGTACTTTGTTTTTATTTCTTTTTTTTTCCCTAAGTAATACCTTTTTTTTTTTATTGTGAGAATACCGTACAGAGGAGTTACAATTACATGGGCAAGATAATGAGTAAATTTCTTATCAAGCATTGTTGCCTCCTCTTTGTGCCCCCTCCCATCCCTTCCCATACTACCCCCACCTCCCCACCCGGTCCTCCCCCTACCAAAGCTGTAAAGTTCGTTTTTCGACATAACGACTTGTACATCTCATTGTTGCAATGGGTTCACCTGTATCCCTAGTTAATTTGTTTTTGCCCTTCTCCTCTACAAATTATACCAGCATCAAATACAGTGAAAGCAGGTGTTATACCGTGGGGGGTACATGCAAGGCAACATAAAAATCATCTTATAAATATGTTAGGAACAATTGCATGAAAGAAAAAAAACATTTGAATACTTATCTTGGGGTTCATTCCCCTAACATCAACTTATCTGACCTTTTCTGCTTGACTCGGACATATACTAGTTATTGCAAATAAGGGAAACCATGGGACCTATGTTTCTTTGGGCCTGGCTTATTCACTTAATATAATTTCTTCCAAGTCTTTCCAGTTCCTAACAAAAGAGCCAATGTCATTCTTTCTGATGGAGGCATAGAATTCCATTTTCTTGATCCATTCATCTACTGAGGGGCGTCTGGGTTGGTTCCATGTCTTAGCTATGGTAAATAATGCTGCAATAAACATAGTTGTGCTGGTAGCTTTAGTATGGTCTTGTTTGTGATCATTTGGGTAAAGGCCCAAAAGTGGGATTGCTGGGTCATAGGGGAGCTCTATGTGGAGTCTTTTGAGGAATCTCCATACTACTTTCCAAAGTGGTTGAACAGGTTTACACTCCCACCAACAATGTAGTAAGTTTCCATTCTGTCCATATCCCCTCCAGCATCTGTTGTTATTAGAGTTCTTGATTATAGCCATTCTAACTGGGGTGAGGTGGTATCTCAATGTTGTTGTGATTTGCATTTCTTTTATGGCTAGAGAGGTTGAGCATTTCTTCATGAGTCTATTGGCCATCCTTCTTTCCTCTTCAGAGAAGTTTCTCTTTAAATCTTTAACCCACTTATTTATTGGGCAGTTGTTTCTTTGGAGATTTGTTTTTGGGGGATTTAGTTTTTTGAGTTTCCTTTGTTTTTATTTCTATGTGTTACTTATGTGTATTATGATTTAGGATTTGCTATTCCACTTAAAGCTTCTATTTTTCATTGTTATTTTTTCTCCCACTTTACAATTTCTTAATTTGTAAGGTTTTTTATTTTGGGGTTTTTTTTGCTTGCTTTTTTTTGCTTTTTTGTTTTCTTCTTTCTTTTCCTCTCACTCTCCCCTTCTCCTTTTTCTCCACATTGTACTACTCCTCCATCAGAGCTACCCTGCCTAATTTTATACACAAAGTAAAGCCTCCTTCTAGGTGTGTAAACAATAATTACAGAAGTTAACTTGGATTAAGTGACTCTACAATAATATCTGAATAATCTTTCTCTAATCTCAGAATGTCTCCCAAATACACTTATATATAACTTCTTTTTCTCACCTTCATCTCAATCTCTAAGCTACTCCCTACATAACCTTTCTTCGCATTCTTTCCCACCTTTCATATTCGGTAACAAGGTCTTTATTCTCCTACTACTACATATACCCCTTACCTAAGCTGTTCTTACCCCTCTTATCATTATACACAAGTTCTTTTCTGAACTTGAATTCACATGGCTCCAAACCTAACCCTTCACTTCTCCATCTGCTCCAGCCTATTGATTCTTAACGGTTTATATCTGACCCAATTTACAGTTGGTTCTATATTTGACCACAAAATTGCATCTATTTGACTATATTGAGTACAAGGGGTCCATCTTGTTAACTCTAAGCAGCAGACTACTTATCAACCAAACCCAGATTGTCTCAAAAGTTACAAATATGCACAATCTCAACTCCAAAGCCACAATATTCCTCTCCAAGCAAAGAAAAAGTGAGCTAAAGAGGAAAACACCTACACATAACTTTGAAAACCTAAGATCTATACATCTACATGACACTGGGTTGGCTCATGTCCAAAACAAAAAAACACTGCCCTACTGTCAAACCAGTGTGGTTCTTGTCTCCAAATGGGTAGAACTAACCACAGAAACACAAGGAACATGACCAATCAACAAACACCAACACCATCTCCACATAAACAAGCTACAGAGCAGTTCTAGAGTGACCTAGAGGATAATGCTCAAGATAGATAAAAAGCATGGCTGGTAAACCTGCTGAATGAAAAATTGGACACCCTGCATAGGGTTATCAGAGAACGCAATGAGGCCAACCAGAAGCTAATAGATGACTTCATGGCCACCACAAATAAAAAGATAAAGGAACTCCAGCAGAGGGAGAAAGAAGCTAATGAAAAGATAGGAACCCAGATGAAAGAGTAGAAAGAAAAGTCTGAGGACCAACTCCAGCAGGTAAAGCAATCTATTCTAGACTTGAAAGAAAACCTTAATAAAGAGCTGGCCACCATTAAGAAAGACCAGCAAGAAGCAAAGGCAATAGACACCGAAGTAAAAAGTCTTCAAAATAGAATGGAGGAGGCCAAAGAAAGAATATCGGAGGCTGAAGAAAGTTTAGACTCCATAGAGGAAGAGCACACAGAAGCTAAGAAGCATGGCAGGTAACTGCAGGAAATACAGGATACATTCAGAAAGCCTAATTTGAGAATAATAGTATACAAGAGGGACAAGAGGGCCTGGAGAGGGAAGCCAATGGATTAGGAAATATATTCAGCAGAATCCTAGCAGAGAATTTCCCAAATATACAAAAGGACAGGCCCATCCAGATACAAGAAGCTTTTAGAACCCCAATACACCAGACCATAACAGGTCATCCCACTGCCACATTATAATGCATACCGTCTCAATAGCCACTAAAGAAAAAATTCTTAAAGCTGCCAGGGAGAAGAGAACAATCACATATAAGGTAACCAATCAGAATTACCTCAGACTTCTCAGCAGAGACCATAAAAGCAAGGATGGCCTGAAAAGAGGTATGCCATGCCTTAAAGTCAAATAACTACCAACCAAGAATAATCTACCCAGCTAAGCTCTCATTCATAGCAGAAGGACTAATAAAAACGTTCCACAGCAAGGAAAATCTGAAGCAATATATCACTACCAAACCAGCTCTTCAAAAAGTCCTCAAAGACATTCTACGTATAGAAAATCAACAAGAACAGAATAGGCAATGGCCACAAACAGAGAAATACGTAATCACAACAAGAACAGGCAACGCACAGTTTTCCCCCAAAACATGGATAAAAACGTAGGGGCAGACAAACACCTCTCAGTCCTAACCCTTAATATGAATGGTCATAACTCTCCAATTAAGAGACATAGATTGTCCAGTTGGATCAAAAATCAAGATCCTTCTATCTTCTGTCTCAAGAGACACACCTTGTCAACAAAAAATAAACATATTCTGAAAGTGAAAAGCTGGAATAAAATCTATCAAGCAAATGGCCCCCATAAACAGCAGGGAGTTGCAATCCTAATATCAGATAAAATAGACTTCAATTTAAAATCAATGAGAACTGATAAAGAAGGTCACTACATACTAATTAAGGGATCTTTCCTTCAAGAGGATACTACAATTCTAAACATCTACTCACCAAATAACGGAGCACCGAAATTTATCCAAGAAACACCACTTACCCTCAAATCTCCCATAGATCCAAAGACATTAATTGTGGGGGACTTTAATACACCACTATCCCCACTAGATAGATCAACCTGGCAAAAACTCAACAGAGAAACCTCGGATCTTGAAATCTGCATAGATCAACTAGACTTAATGGACATCTACCGAATATTTCACCCAGCAGCATCAGAGTACACCTTCTCAGCAGCACATGGCACATTCTCCAAAGTAGACCACATTCTAGATCACAAAGCAAATCTGTCCACATTCAGAAACATTGAAATTATACCCTGCATTCTCTCAGATCACAAGGGAATAAAATTAGAATTCAACACCAAAAGCCACCAAAGAAATTACTGTAACACATGGAGGCTGAACAACACACTCTTGAACCACCAGTGCATCATGGAAGAGATTAGAAAGGAAATTCAAATGTTAATGATATTTAACAAGAATGAACATACAAACTATCCCCTCCTTTGGGACACAGCAAAGGAAGTACTCAGAGGCAAGTTTATATTTCTGAGGCAAGTTTAGATCTCTGAGTTCCTACATCAACAAATTGGAAAGATCTGAAACCAACAATTTAATGAGGCACCTAAAGCTTCTTGAAAAAGAACAACAAGCTAAACCCCAATCCAGTAGACAGAAACAAATAATTAAAATTAAATCAGAATTAAATGAATTAGAGTCCAAAAAACTATATAAAGAATTAACAAAACAGAATTGGTTCTTAGAAAAATTAATAAAATTGACAGACCCTTAGCAATTCTTATGAGAAAAAAAAGAGAACACACCCAAATAAACTCAGAGATGAGAATGGAAACATCACTACAGAAACAGCCAAGACTCAGAATATAATAAGGGGATACTACTCAAAATTTTATGCTAATAAGTTTGAGAATGTGAAAGATATGGACAAATTTCTACCAAATATTGAAATGTACAAACTAAACCAGGATTATTTAAAACAACTTAACAGACCCATATCAAGCATTGAAATAGAAGCAACAATAAAAGCCCTCCCACCCAAGAAAAGTCCAGGACTGGATGGATTTACAGCTGAATTCTACAAGGCCTTCAAAGCAGAACTCACACAGGTACTCCTCTATCTCTTTAATGAAATTGAAAGCAAAAATTCACTACCACACTCTTTTTATGAAGCCAACATAACCCTCATCCCAAAACCAGGCAGGAACTCATCAAAGAAAGAATTATGGACACATTTCTTTGATGAACATCAACTCAAAACTTCTCAACAAAATCTTGGCCAATCAACTTCAACAACTCATCAAAAGAATCATAGACTATGATCAAACAGGATTTTCATTTCAGGGATGCAAACCTGGTTCAATATATGCAAAACATTTAATATAATTCATCATATCAACAAGAGCAAGGTTATCTCAATAGATGCAGAAAAAGCATTTGACAAGATTCGACACCCCTTCATGATGAAAGCTCTGGAAAAACTAGGAATCCATGGAACATTCCTTAATATAATAAAGGCTATTTATAACAAACCTACTGCCAGCATTATACTTAATGGCGAAAAGTTAAAGCCATTTCCTCTAAATTCAGGAACGAGACAAGGGTGTCCACTCTCCCTACTCCTCTTCAACCTAGTATTACAATGCCTAGCTACAGCAATAAGATAAGATGCAGACATAAAGGGGATCCAAATAGGGAAGGATGGAGTAAAACTCTCCATCTTTGCAGATGACATAATCTTGTATTTAAACAACCCCATGGACTCCACTCCCAAGTTACTTGAGCTGATCAGAAACTTTGGCAATGTAGCAGCATATAAAATTAACCCTCAGAAATCAATGGCTTTCCTGTATGCCAATAATGAGAAGAGCGCCGCTGAAATTAAGAAAGCAACCCCTTTTCTAATAGCCCCACAAAAAATAAAATACTTAGTAGTTAACACAAGAGTTGAAAGACCTCTATGACAAAAACTTTAAAAACCTGAAAAAGGAAATTAAAGCAGAGCTAAGCAAGTGGAAAAACCTCCCTTGCTCCTGGATGGGGAGGATTAACATCGTGAAAATGGCAATACTGCCAAAGACTATCTACAAATTCAATGTGATACCTATCAACATTCCAACTTCATTCTTCAATGAAATGGAAGAAGCAACCCAAAAATTCATATGGAACAACAAAAGTCCACGAATAGCAAAAACGATCCTTAACAGAACAGTGCTGGAAGAATATCAATATCAAATTACAAACTCTACTACAAAGCCACAGTAATCAAAACAGCTTGGTACTGGCACAAGAACAGACATGAGGACCAGCACAATAGGACTGAAAACCCAGAAATGAACCCACACACCTATAGCCACCTAATCTTTGACAAGGGAGCCAAAGGAATAGAATGGAAGAAAGACAGCCTCTTCAATAAATGGTGCTGGCAAAATTGGTTAAACACTTGTAGAAAACTAAAAATAGATCCTTATATGTCACCCTGCACCAGAATCAACTCCAAATGGATTAGAGACATAGAAATAAAAGCAGACTCCATGAAAACATTACAGGAAGAAATAGGAGAAACTCTAGGGCTCCTTGGTTCAGGCCGAAATTTTCTTAATAAAGACCCAGAAACACAACAAATCAAAGAAAGGTTGGATAAATGGGATTGTATGATACTGCAGAGCTTCTGCACAGCAAAAGACATAGCTAGCAAGATCAACAGAAAGCCCACAGACTGGGAGAAGATCTTCACTAGCCATACAACGAACAAGGGTCTCATATCTAAAATATACTTAGAACTCAAAAAACTAAATTCCCCAACAACAAATCCTCAAAGAAACAACTGCCTGATTAACAAATGGGCTACAGACTTAAGAGAGATTTCTCTGAAGAGGAAATAAGAATGGCCAATAAGCACATAAAGAAATGCTCAACCTCTCTAGCTGTAAAAGAAATGCAAATCAAGACAACACTAAGATTCCACCTCGCCCCAACTAGAATGGCTAAAATCAAGAAATCTAGTAACAACAGATGCTGGAGGGGATGTGGCCAAAAGGGAACCCTACTGCATCATTGGTGGGAGTGTAAACTTGTTCAACCACTTTGGAAAGCAGTATGGAAGTTCCTCAAAAGACTCCACATAGAGCTCCCTTATGACCCAGCAATCCCACTTTTGGGCATTTACCAAATGTTTACAAACAAGACCACACTAAAGCTACCAGCACAACTATGTTTATTGCAGCATTATTTACTATAGCTAAGATATGGAACCAATCCAGATGCCCCTCAGTAGATGAATGGATCAAGAAAATGTGGTATATATACACAATGGAATTCTATGCCTCCATCAGAAAGAATGACATTGGCTCTTTTGTTAGGAACTGGAAAGACTTGGGAGAAATTATAAGTGAAGTAAGCCAGGCCCAAAGAAACATGGGTCCCATGGTTTCCCTTGTTTGCAGTGACTAGTACATGTCTAGGAGAAGGTCAAAGGCCATATACATATGACCACATGAGATAATGTTAAGCAGAATGTACCCCAAGACAGGGACACAAGAGGGTTTTTTTTCTCTTTGGCTAGTGTTTTTAATGTATTTACAACGCACTATGTGTTTATTTGTTTCTATTGTAGGTTCTTCCCCCATGGTATAGCCCCTGTTTTCACTGGATATGATGCCTGTGTTCTCCATCTTGTATATACAGTTTTTTAATTTGGGGAGGGGAAGGGATATTGCAGAACGCTTAAATGGGGATGCAGGCTGACCCATTGTGATGACAAGATGTACAGGACACTATATTGAAAACGAATGTTACAATGTTGGGGTGGAGAGGGGCGGGACGAGTTGGGGAGGTAGGGAGGGAACTGATGGTAGGGGGAAAATAAATGAGGAGGTAACAATAAAAAAAAGAAATTGTCAAATTACTCTAAAAGTGTTCATTTTATTTCACTAAGAATGTATGTGACTTTCAATTCTATCTCATTCATATTGTTATCAATACCTTCATGGTCTTTTAAATTTTAGCAATTCTATTAAGTATTTTTACTTATATATCTATTGCTGTACATTTTATATTGTTCTACTCATCTGTTTAACTTTTCATGCTTTGGTTATAATGGGGTTTGAGCTCAAAGCTTCATGCTTGCTTGATTTGTTTGCTCAGTTGGTGCCCTACCACTTGAATTATGCATCCATCTATGCTTTTTGCTTGTTATTTTGGAGCCAGAGTTTGAAGTTGGCCTCAATCTTTAATACCCTGGATTTTAGCTTCGTGAGTATCTTGGATTACAGGTGTAATCTCTTTGACTTATCTGGCGTAGGTTTTGCCATTGCTTAACTTCAATCTCATTATTCATTGGACACTAAAAAAAAAGAATGATAAGGGAAGAGGTGGGTCAAAGGAGGGTAAGATGTTGAAGTGATGACACACCTCAAGATATATTGTACACATGAAATCCATAACCTACAATTAAGATAAGAGAAGAGGAGGTTGGGAAGGGTGAGAATGAAAAAGGGATGACAGTAATCAAGATACACTGTGTTCCTAAACTACTTTAGTAAATGGTGACTCATTTATACAATGACTTAAAAATAATAAAAGTACTTTTTTAAGAAATAAAAAAATAAGCAATGCCTGGTCATGTCCTTTCCTCATTTTGAATTTCTTATCCTTTTTTCATCTCATCTAGTTGGAAAACATGGTGGACTTTTTTGGATTATGTTGTATCCACCTGCATAATCCAGGAAAATCTCATATCAAGGTTTAAAATTTTAATTAGATCAGCCTCTTTTACCATGTAATGTAACAAGAATTAGATATGGATTTTGAGGGTCATTATTCTACCATCCAGAAAAATGTGTACAAGTGATACTATTTCTTTTTCAAATGTTTGGTAAACTTTTCCAGTGAAATAATTAGGACCTAAAGGCTTGTTTGGGGATAGTTTTCTTTAACTGTGAACACAATTATTAAAAGCTTATCAGGGTAGGAGAGACCCTTGAAATTATAGGCATAGGCAGGAACTTCCTGAACAGAGTCCCAGGGTCACAACCAATTGGAGAGACACGACAAATGGGACTACCTTAAAGTAAAAAGATTCTTCACAGACAAGAAATAGCAACCAAACTAGAAAGACAGCCAACTAATTGGGAAAAAATATTTGCCAGCAAAATATCAAACAAGGGCCTAATATCCATTATACACAGGGAACTTAAGAAACTAACCCCTCACAAATCTAACAAACCCATCATGAAATAGGCAAGGGAACTAAAGAGAGATTTCTCAGAAGAAGAGATAAAAATGGCAAAGAGACACATGACGAAATGTTCATCATCCCCGCCTGTAAAGGAAATGCAAATAAAAACAACACTGAGATACCACCTTACCCCAGTCAGAATGGCCCACATCCTAAAGTCAGCCTATGACAAATGCTGGAGGGGATGCAGAGAAAGAGGAACCCTACTTCATTGTCAAAGGGAATGTATACTAATACAACCACTTTAGAAAACAGTCTGGAGATACCTCAGAAAGCTAAATATAGACCTCTCCTGTTACCCAGTCATACCACTCCTAGGCATCTACCCTGAGCAACAGGAACCAGTGTACAAAGACACATGTACCTCCATGTTAATTGCAGCACTGTTCACAATAGCCAAGATTTGGAAACAACCCAGATGCCCCACTACAGATGAATGGATCAAAAAATTGTGGTACCTACATGCAATGGAATATTATGTAGCCATTAGAAAGGACAAAATAATGGCATTTGCAGGGAATTGGATGGAACTAGAGCAGATTATTTTGAACAATGTAAGCCAAGAACAAAGAGACAAACAGCACATGGTCTCCCTGATATGTGGCTGCTAAAGCCAAAATACAAGAAGATATGACAAAGTAAACAGGACTCAAGAAACAAAGGACAGCCACTCATTTTGTCATGTCATCGCTAAGTGACTCCATGTTCTAGACCACATATATGGTAGATATATGTATGCAACAGAAGGAAGACAGGAGGAGAAACAGAATAAGTGGGAACAACCTACACAAAACAAAAGGAAAGAAATGTAAACATCACCTGATGTGGAAAAAAGTAACTTGTATTGTCAAAGCTCATAGAATTCACAAACTGTATAGAACATGATGATGACAATTTGCCTTGTGAATGTTAAAATGTGTTTGTGACTCTAAACTAAGTATTGCTACTCCACAATACTGTGAAATATGTGAAATTTATGAAATCTCTTAATCTCAATTAAAGAAAAAAGTGAGAGAAGGGATGGGTTAAAAGAGATGGGTAACAATATTGTCAGACACTTTGTATTCATATACTGTGTTGTAGAATGGGAACTTCTTTGTACAGCTACTTAAAGATAATAATAAAAAAGAAACACAAAAAAGTTTATCAAGCTATTTTTATTATTTATTTATTTTTATTTATTTTTTGGTTGGTCATGGGGCTTGAATTCTGAGCCTGGGGGCTGTCCCTCAGGTCTTCAGCTCAAGGCTAGTGCTCTACCACTTGAGCCACAGCACCACTTCTGGTTTTCTGGTGGTCAATTGAAGATAAGAGTCTCACATACTTTACTGCCCAGGCTGGCTTTGAACTGTGATTCTCAAATCTCAGCCTCCTGAGTAGTTAGGATTATAGGTGTAAGCCAATGACTTCTGGCTTTTTAAAAATTTTATTTTATTGTAAAGATGCTGTACAGATGGGTTACTGTTACATGAGTAAGTTAATGAGTACATTTCTTGTCTAGAATTGTTACTCCCTCCTTTGTTTTTCTCCCACTATCCCTTCCTACACCCCACCTCCTTCACTCCTCCCCACCCTCACCCCTGAAGTTGTAAAGGTCATTTCCGGTATACTGTCTTGTGGGTATCATTGTTGGAATGGGTCATCCTGTGTCTTTGTTTCAGCATTTTGTTACTCTCCTTCCCCTCCCTCAATTGGACAAATGCATATACAAGGTGCAGGGGACCACTATAAAGTACAGTGACAACAGGAGATATACCATAGGGGGAAGAACATACAAAGGAAACAAAAAAATTCACATAGTACATTAAAAACATCTACAACAAAGAAGATCTGCTTGTGTCCATATCTTGGGGTTGTTTCACTTAGCATCATAGTCATATGTGCATAGCATTTGGGCTTAGCATATCTAGTCATATGTGCATAGCTTTGGGGCTTTTCTGTTCATCTGATAAAATTATCCTAGACATATACTAATTATTGCAAATGAGGGAAACCATGGGGGAGGTGGAAGCAAAATAGAGAAAAAGAACGAACTGTATAGAGGGTCTAATGAGAGCCTCTTTTTTTCAAAAGTTGGACTTATATGCTTCATTATATATTGTTCTGTGCACTAAACATTTGGGATTTTGAGATCCCCTGTGTAGGGTAATTTCTACATATTCTAGTTTCTTATAGATGAGGGAGATCATGTGATCTGCTTTTCTTTGGGTCTGGCTTACTTCACTTAATATAATTTTTTCCAAGTCTTTCCATTTCCTTATGAGTGGAACAATGTTATTCTTTCTGATGGAAACATTTAACCAAAGTGGAAGACCTCTACAATGAAAACTTCAAAAATCTGTAAAAGGAAATTAAAGCAGACCTCAGGAAGTGAAATAATCTTCCAAGTTCCTGAATTGCCAGGATTAACATTGTGAAAATGGCAATGTTGCCAAAGGCTATATACAATTCAATGCAATATCCATCAATATACCAACTTGTTTCTTTTTTATTGTGAAAATACTGTACAGAGGAGTTACAATTATGTGGGCAAGATAATGAGTACATTTCTTATCAAGCATTGTAGCCTCTTCCTTTGTTTCCGCTTCCCATCCCTTCCCATCCTCCCCCTACCCTCCCACCAAATCCTCCCCAACTTTTTTCTTCAATGAAATAGAAGAAGCAATCCAAAAATTTGCATGGAACAACAAAAGACCCCAAATAGCAAAAACAATTCTTAGCAGGAAGACCAATGCTGGAGGAATTTCAATACCAAGCCTCAAACCCTATTACAAAGCCATATTAATCAAAACAGTTCGGTACTGGCACAAGAACAGGCCTGAAGACCAATGGAATAGATTTGAAGACTCAGAAATGAACCCACAGACCTATGGCCACCTAATCTTTGACAAGAGAGCCAAAAAAAATAGGATGGAAGAAAGACTGCCTCTACAATAAATGGTGTTGGTAGAATTGGCTACACATGTGTAGAAAACTATAGATCCCTATATATCACCCTGCACCAGAATCAACTTCAAATGGGTCAAAGACCTTGAGGTAAAAGCAAATACCTGGAAAATATTACAAGAAAAAATAGGAGAAACATTAGTGCTCCTTGGCACTGGTTGATTTCTTATTCTTGTAACCAGGCAAGCACTTCAATATGAATGCTACCTGAAAATTCTAAGGAAGGCTGTATGAGGTTCGGGGCTTAATCCTCAATGCTGGAAAAAAGCTGGGCTAGTCTTGGGGCTAGAACACAGACTGGAAGCTGTCCCTAAACTTTTTTGCCCAAGGCTAGTACTCTACCATTTGAGCCACAGATCCACTTCCAGCTTTTTGGTGGTTGATTACAGATAATGAGTCCCACAGACTTTCCTGTCCAAACTGGCTTTGAACTGTGATCTTCAGATCTCAACCTCCTGAGTAGCTAGGATTACAGACATGAGCAAGCAGAAAAATTTTTTTTGAAGAGATGTGAAAGGAGAGAGATCTTAATAGGAAATGTGATATTGTTGTAGTCATTAAGTAATCTTTTTTTTTAATAAGAATTTTATTTGTGAACATACTGTACAGAGGGGTTACAATTACATGGGCAGGATAATGCGTACATTTCTTACCAAGCATTGCAGCCTCCTCCTTTGTT
>NW_012267519.1:330296-338423 GCF_000151885.1 Dipodomys ordii
AGAAAAAACATTAAAATACATATCTAAGGGTTCATTTTCCTGACATCACATTATCTGACCTTTTCCGCTTGACTCATACATATACTAGATATTGCATATAAGGGCCCATGGTTTCATTAAGTAATCTTTTAACACAATAAAACATTTTACTGTTGCAAACCCTCAACAAAATGCATCACAGCATATTTTGTCCCATAAATATATGTACAATACACACGCACAACTATTCTGAAAGATCACTCTTTCAACACTCTGTTAGCCCAGTGAGCTCCCTTCCTATAGCTTAGCATGTTCCTTCCCCCTTCCACGGCTTGGCATACCTCCCTTCCTAGGCAACACTAGGCCCATTTAGTAAAGTCAGTAAATAATCAGCCTTCAGCCCCTTTGCCTTGAGATGGCACTCCTCTGGAGCAGCTACCACCATATAAGGCAGCTAGATCCCCTTAGAGTGACCTGCAGGTCTGGGCAGCTTCAGAGACCCTTATTTATTACTTTTGCAGTAGCCATAAATCCTAGTCCACCATGATGAAGCCCCTGGTCCACACATCCCACAGCTGAGTCTCCACCTCTTAGCCCCTTCTAGCCCCTCCTAGACTCAGTAGGTTATACAGGTCACCTCAGACAATAGCCAGTCTGCTTCTCACTTGTCCCTGGTGAAAAAGTGTCTTGCCATCCCCTTTCCCAGCAATAAACTTTTCTTTGTTCTCTGTACCTGGATGTCTGCATGATTTTCTGCAAAAGTCTAATAATCTAACACACCTATAACAAATTGAAGATTAACAAGAGGAAAACCTAACAAATGTACTGGATGTTAATTTTACATGATTGAGTCTTCAGCAAAGAGCCAAGGTAAACCATCAATTTTAGGTTCAATGAAGCAAGAAGAATTGTGTAAAGATATGGTTGGACAGAAATGGAATGATACTGGGGAAATCTGGAAAGGCCTATCTGTTCAGATTCTTTACTTTTCTTTTTATTGTGAAAATACTGTACAGAGGAGTTACAATTACATGGGCAAGATAGTGAGTACATTTCTTATCAAGCATTGTACCCTCCTCCTTTGTTTACCCTTCCCATCCCTTCCCAGCCTCCCCCCTCCCCCCCACTCAATCCTCCCCCCACACCAAAGTTGTAAAGTTCGTTTTCGACATGAGAACTTGTACTTCTCATTGTTGCAACGGTTCCACCTGTATCCTTATTTAAACGACTTTTTTTCCCCTTCCCCTCCACAAATTATACCGACATCAAATACAGTGAAAGCAGGGGTTATACTGTGGGGGAGGGACATACAAAGCAACAAAGAAATAATCTTATAAATTCATTAGAAACAAATGCATGAAAGAAAAAAAACATTTAAATACATATCTTAGGGTTCATTTTCCTAACATCACTTTATCTGACCTTTTCTGCTTGACTCATACATATACTAGATATTGCAAATAAGGGAACTCATGGGACCTATGTTTCTTTGGGCTTGGCTTACTTCACTCAGAGTCAAAGTAGACACTATGAAAACATTACAGGATGGAATAGGAGAAACCCTAGGTCTCCTTGGCGCAGGCCAAAATTTTCTTAATAGAGACCCGGAAACACAACACATCAAAGAAAGGTTGGACAAATGGGATTGCATGAAACTGCAGAGCTTCTGCATGGCAAAGGACATAGCTAGCAAGATCAATAGAAAGCCCACGGATTGGGAGAAGATCTTCACTAGCCATACAACAGACAAGGGTCTCATATCTGAAATATACTTGGAACTCAAAAAATTAAATCCCCCAACAACAAATCCTCAAAGAATCAACTGCCCAATAAATAAGTGGGCTAAAGACTTAAAGAGAAACTTCTCTGAAGAAGAAAGAAGGATGGCCAATAGACACATGAAGAAATGCTCAACCTCCCTAGCCATAAAAGAAATGCAAATCAAAACAACATTGAGATACCACCTCACCCCAGTCAGAATGGCAAAAATCAAGAACTCTAATAACAACAGATTCTTTTCTTGGGTAGTCTATCCAGCATTCCTTAGGAGGAAGGAATCTTCATGACATAAACATCTCATGATCTACTATTAGACAAGAAAGGTCAGAATCTTTATGGTTATCTGGATGCAGGGCAGAAAGGAAAGGGAAGATAAGAGTAATATTTTAAGCTTCTAATATGTTTGCTTTGAGTAAAAAGGATTCTGGTTTCTATGACTTGCCTTATAGAAGGAAAGTTCTAGTTTTCCTGCCCTGCTTTGGAGATAGAAAACAAAGCAAGAGACAAGATAGAAGAAATCAACTTCTTCTGAGGCCGTCATTTTAGGGTATCATTTTTTTAAATTCTACTATCTTCTTATAGTGTTTTGCATTAATTAACTGAGCTAGATAATCCAATGTAACTATGTGGAAAGAATAACATTGAATATTGGTTTAAAAACATTTATTCAACTGGACACCAGTGTCTCACACCTGTAATCCTAACTACTCAGGAGGCTAAGATCTGAGGGTCATGGTTCAAAGCCAGCCCAGGCAGGAAAGTCCTTGAGAATCTTCTCTCCAATAAACCACCAGAAAACTGGAAGTGGAGCTGTGGCTCATGTGGTAGAGCACTAGCCTTGAGCTGAAGAGCTGAGGGACAATGCTCAGGCCCAGAGTTCAAGCCCCACAATTGATCCTCCCCCAAAATTTTGTTCATCTGCAAATCATTCTAATATATCTAGATCTCAAAGGTCCCTCTTATGTAGCACTTACTATGGACCAGGTGTACAAGCTCTAATAATAGCTTTAACCCCACAAAAGTCCTTTGAGGGGCTGGGAAGGTGGCTCAGTAGTAGAATGCTTGCCTTGCATGCATGAGGCCCTGGGTTTGATTCCTCGCCACCACATAAGCAGAAAAAGCCAGAAGTGGCACTGTGCTCAAGTGGTAGAGCTCTAGCCTTGAGCTGAAGAGCTGAGGGACTCACCCAGGCCCAGAGTTCAGGCCCCATGACCAAAAAAATCCTTTGAGTCATATGTTACTATAACAGTATTTTTACCTGCAGAAAAACTCAGATGGGAGTTAGGGGTGGGGGCTCACACCTAGAATACTGGAATTTGGGAGGCTGAGGTAAGAGGATTGTGAGCTTGAGGCCAACCTGAGCTATTAGAGTAAACCCTGTCTCAATAAACAAAAATAGCCCCACTAAATTCCAGATAGTTTCAATAACTTGCCACAAATCACATACGTAGTAATTGTAAAGCTGAATTTTATCTGTGTGACACCACCACTGGTATCCTTCAGAGTTCTTTCCTAGATCTGTTCTTTATCTGTTTGTATTACCTTTCTGTTGCTACTCTAACAAATGATTATAAGCTTAGTGACTTCGATTATAGAAATTTATTATTTTACAGTTCTGGCCTCCATAAGTTTAAATTGAGTTCGACAAAACTCAAGGTGTTGTCAGGGCTTGATCCTTCCGGAGGCTCCAGGGAAGAGTCTGTTCTTTCTTCAGCTTTAATTTCTTGGCTGGTGATTCTATCACTACAATTTTTGTTTCCTTTATCACCTTTTTTTGTCCTCTAACATGAAATCTCCCTCTATCTTCCCCAGAAAAACATTTGTAATTACATTTAGGACCCACCTAGATAATATGTCCATCTCAAGATCCTTCTTAATCATATCTTCCAAGTCCCTTTTTACCATGTGAGCTACAAATTTATTTATTCCAGGAATTATGACTTAGATGTGTTGAGAAGACATTATTCATCCTTCCACAACATTCTAATGATACTATGCCTTTTAGTTTCATATAAACATTGACTCTGAAATTTATGACTACAGCAAATATCTCTTTTAAACTCCATGCTAATTTTGGGAATGTACTGGGGATTGAACTCAGGGCCTTCCACCTTCCAAGTATTTTGTCCAATTTATTTTGGACTTTTCCACCTAAATGTCTCATGTTTCCTTCCCCAGCCTCTGAAGACATTTTCTGAGGACAATATCTAAATGAATAAACAAATGGTTCTGCAGTTACACTATGAAATATAACACAATGATACTTTAAAAAGTATAAAATATTGACAGATAGTACCTTTATATTAATTATGAGATATTGCCTTTTTCTTTACAAATCTTCAGGTAAATGCAACATATGCTATGTACTGTACTCTTTTGTGTCACCCTCTTTTCACTCAATACGATGCTTTTTAGATTTTTTTTAATGGTTAAATATGGTAGTGCACACAATAATTTCAGCAATCAGGGGGCCTTTTATCTTCAGTTGTTTTCCAGATAAGGTCTCACTACTTTTGCTCAGGTCAGTCTCACACCATGATCCTATGCCTCCCACATAGCTGATATTACAGTGTGTGCTACCACATTCGACTAGTTTGTTAAGGAACTTGCTGACTTTCTGTTGCTTGAGGTGACTCAAAAACCTTGATCCTGTCAATCTCCATCTCCAGAGTAGCTGGAATTACAATGTGAGCTACTGAATTCGGCTTTATTTTTTTCTAGATTTCATATATAAAAGAACACAGATGATGCTTATATTTCTGAGTGGCTTATATTGCTTGACATGATGAATTACAGTTCCACCAAAATGAATATTTTCCTGTATGTTTTGTCTTTTCCGTACTATAGCCCAATATGTCCTGGAAATTGCTACATATCCCAGGTTGGGCTGGAGCATGCAATCCCTCTGTCTTTGGTTCCTGAGTGCTAGGATTAAAGTCGTGCACCACCACATACTTAGCTGAACTTCTGTAAAAGATGAAGGTAATATAAACTCGTAGAACCAAGTAGAGTGGTTATGAGGAGGACAGTGCCTGAAAAGAGAGAAAACTCCACAGAGATCGAAATGTTCTATCTTGTCATTTTTTGTATGTTAAACTGCACACTTGATCTGCACATTTCCCTCTTCATAAATTTTACCTCATTTTTTTAAAAGAATGTAAATCAAAATATCAGCATCTTAAAGACAAACTTTGTTTTGGGAAGTGGAGCTATACCTCAAGTGATGGAGCTGCATCCTTGAGCGAAAAAGCCAACTGAGAGCACATTCCATTGCCAGTCCTGGCACAAAAACAAACAAAAAAGCCTTTGTTTTGTATGCTGTTATGTCTCATGACTTAGCCAAAAGAACAAGGTGGTTGATATATTAATATCAATATATATATGATAAATATTGATATAAAAGATATGAATATCAACCCTTCCTAATGAAATACGTTTTATATTGGAAACTTGATGCTATTTATCCACTTCTGGGTTACTAAGAATTCTATTAACCAATGACAACAATTCTGAAATAAGCAAATACTATGACTCAAAAATTCTGTGCTTTCCCTGTTTGCTTGTGTAACAAAGTATGTCCATTTTACATAGTGAACCATTAGTCTTAAGGAATGGATTGGGTAGAATGCTGAATATGGGTCCATGCAGTTATTCTCATATTGTTGAATTATTATCTTAATCCAAGTTTCATCCAGTTGTTGAATATAGGGTCACAGAAGAAAAATTGGGGGTATCAAGTTTAGGATAGATAGCTTTGTATTTGAAACTTGATATCATTTGACTAGCATAGTCTAGCTATAATTGCCTTCTGGTAAATATTTATTGGATGAGGAAACAAATGTGAATTTAGGAGTCTTTAGAAAGCATGCATATACTCTTCTAGTATTTTTCTGCCTATCCTAAGCATAATTGAGAACCAATATAATTTCTTTTTTAAATTTTTTTGCAGTGCTGAAGTTGGAAACCAGGTTTTTATGCATGCTAGGCAAGTGCTCTACCACTGAGATATATCCCCTCCACCACCACCACTACCCCTAGCCACCTTGTAATGTGTTGTAAAAGTCATGTTTATTTCTCTTTTATTTTGAGAAATGAATGAGCCTTTATTAGAAAATACTTAGAAAGTAGCTATGAACTGCCATCATGTGGCCAAAGCCAGAACTACAGCATAAATTTGGTTGAGAAACTCAGGTCACAAGAAAGTAACAGAAGGGAAGCTTGGCAGCAGGAGAACTTAAAGAAGAGATCCAGCACTTGGAAACAAATGAGTAATTGAACTAACAGTCCCTATAGAAACTAAAAAGACAGGAGAGATGATATTATACTGTTTTACTTCTTTTAGTTGTACAGAGGGAATTCAATTCAACATGTCAATTTATGAGAACAAGGTATCTTGACCACTGTCACCACTTCCATCATTCTCATCTTTTCCCAACTTTTTCTTAGTTTCCTTTTCACATATATACATTTTTTGGCCAGTCTTGGGGTTGAACTCAGGACCTGGGAACTGTCCCTGAGCTTCTTTTACTCAAGGCTAGCACTCTACCACTTGAGCCACAGCACCACTTCCAGCTTTTTCTGTGTATGTGGTACTGAGGAATCAAACCAGGGCTTCATGCATGCTAGGCAAGCACTCTACCACTAAGGCACATTCCTAACCCACAAAAGCATATTATGACTGTGTTTGTCCACTCTACCTCCCTTCATTTGTTTAGACTTCTCTCCTTGATGTCATCCTCCTTGACAACTCAAGTTCCAGATTTATGGTATTAATTTTGTTAGACTACAAGTTAGTTGTTCAAATGAGCTACACCACTGGAATCTTTCCCTGAATACACATTAATATGTTTATGTATATATGCATATGACCCTGTATATCTTTACATAAATATTTATAAATTAGATTTAAGTTCCACATTTTCTCATATGTGGAAACATGAATCATTTGCCTCTCTGAACCTAACTTACTTCACTTAACATAATATTTTAGGTACATACATTTCTCTGAAAATGATGTAATATTATTCTTCCTTATGAATGAGTAAAATCCATATATATATATATATATATACATATGTAAAATTTCCTTGACTTATTCATCCATTGAAGAACATCTGAAATGTTTTCATGACTTAGCTATAATGAATACTGTTTTCATTTTTATCATACAAAATATTCATTGAAAAATTAAAATGAGACATACAGAGGATAACGAGTATGATATAATTGTTCAATAATAGTATAATCTAGAAATATTCACTTTACATATTTTTATATTTGTCCTTGAGTGTGTGAGGATCACAGCAGGATTTTTCATAAAACAGTATGTTAGATGTAAGAATCAGCTTTTTGTATTGGTAATATATTTTTAAATCATATTTTATAATTCATAAAGCTAAGATTTTCTTCCTGATTTCAAATGTTCTGACACAAAACAAAATAAAATGAAATTATGAAAGTTTTCTTTTTTCTTCCTGCAATACAGAAACAGCTCCAAAGCGCATACATAATGTAAATATATGTATAACTCTAAAGTTATTCCTTTTAAAATTTCAAAAGAATGACAGCTATTTTATTAGACTATACTATTAGCTTGTGTAAAAATTGCTTACTTAATGCAAGGCCAATCTCTGAAGGCCTACAGAGAGCCTAGTATTTCATACAGTGACTTGTGTTTACTTTCTGCAAATCAGTCTCATTTTATATACGAATAAATTAATTTTATACATGAATGAACCAATTTGACCTTGCATGCTTTTGGGGGAGCAGTACTGAGGCTTAAAGTAAGAGTATTAAGCCTTCTAGGTAGGCTCTTTACTGCTGAATCACTTCTCCAACCTTTTTTGCAGTAGTTATTTTGAGATAGGGTTTTGTTTTTTGCCAGGCCCACATCTGGAACACAATCCTTTGATTTTATGCTTCCCATTATACCTGGGATGACAGCTACATGCCACTACATCCAGCTTCTTCCACTGACTTCTTTTTTTGTTTGTTTTTTACCTAGGCTAACCTCAAACTGCAATCCTGATTTTAGCTTCCTCAGGTGTAGGGATGATAAGTGTGCAGCTATTGGTTAAGAAGAAATCTCAGAAACTTTTTATCCAGGCTGGTCTTAAACCATCATCTTCCCTATCAGAGCCTCCAAAGTAGATAGGGCTACAGGTATGAACCAGTGTGTTTGTCCTCACAATTATTATAAGCGATAAAATTCAGTCCTAACCAGTGTTTTACCATAATACTGGGTCCACTCTTAAAGATGATGAATTTTTAAGACTTCATTTATGATCAGTGAAAAATTATTATTATGTGCCCAATGAGAACCATGAGAGCATTCACTCAATACTAGCGAGGAGGAGGAGGAGGAGGAGG
>NW_012267519.1:338678-367072 GCF_000151885.1 Dipodomys ordii
AGGAGGAGGAGGAGGAGGAGGAGAGCAGCAATGGTGAAAATTTTTGACTTAAGAATCTTGTATCTGAGGACACTATAGATGATAGCCTGGTTTCTAAAAAAGTCACAAACTCGTAGGGAAAATAACCCAGACTGGTACCTAGGTTGATATGGCTCTGAGTATATCCCTATATGGATACTTTTTTGTGCTCCTGAACTCAAATATTTAAATTTTATCTCCATCCTATTTCCCAAACAATCCTTTAGTCTGTCAGAAATGTGATAGTGTTCCCTCAGATGATAAATTTGAAGAACAAGGCTTCATTGCATTGTCTTCTCTACCAATAATCCTTTAAAAAGCCTCTTTACACCCAGTTCACAATCTGACTTCTTTGGTATGCAAGTCAAGCAAGTTCTGGGTTTGCAGTGCATGAAGTTGTTCAAACAAGAGGTAACATCTCTTTCCTCCTGTAGGATCACATACCTTTGTAAGTCCCTTTATCTGATGTTTCTTCTCATTCCAGATTGGGTTGACTCTGACATGAGATGCCCTGTATCAGACAGAGAGCTAAGTCACCTTGGGTTATTCTGGGAATCTCAACATGATGAGTGCAAGAGCAGTTGATAACCTAATGTCTGCTGGCTAACATCATTTTTGGCGCCCAAAGTATTCTGAAAGTTACTTCACTGGGTTCTGAGGGAAGAGTCAGTCCCTTCTGCTTCAACTCCAAGGGAGCTGGTCAGACTGAGTGCAGACATTTGTTCAAACGATTCTGGCTAATGTTCCCAGGGAGGAAGCTCTGGGGCTTTATCTCCTCTCTATGAACTATCTCCAGAAGAGAAAAAGAAATGTAGGGAAAGGCGATGTTTTTTTTTTAATTGTGAAAATACCGTTCAGAAGGGTTACAATTACATGGGCAAGGTAATGAGCACATTTCCTATCAAGCATTGTTGCCTCCTCCTTTGTTTTCCCTTCCCAGTACAAGTCGTTATGTCGAAAAACGAACTTTACAACTTTGGCCAGGGGTGGAGGGTAGGGGTGAAAGGCAATGTGTTTTGATTTGTGAAGGGGGCAGTGCTTTCTTTCCAAGCAAGTCTGTCCACACCAGATGAGCCATCAGCCCTTGGAGGATCTAGTGTCTCCAAGGTCCAAAGATAGAACCACTTGAGAGGAGTGTGGCATGCTGAGCATTTCTCCATGTCACCTGAGTTTCCAAGTGCATAAGGGGTGGATTTAGCATGTTTTTTCAAAACCAGCACAATGAGCCCCTGGAACCTTATCTCACTCCAGGCTGCCACAATCCTAAAGAATGGTCTGGAGACAGGGAGTTGTCAGAATGACATCACACAGAGAAAAACAAAACAAAATAACAACCAAAACTACAAAGGTATTACCTAAGATCAACGCACAAACAGCACTTATAGTTTATTTCTGATGCAGTTTACTCATTTGGAAAAAGAGAATGAATGTCTCAACAAAGTGTTTAATTCATTTTGCTGGGTACTGGTGGCTTACACTTGTAATCCTAGCTACTCAGGAGGCTGGAATTTGAGGATCAAAATTCAAAGCCAGCCTGGGTAGGAAAGGCCAAAGACTTTTATCTCCAATTGAACACCAAAAGGCCAGAAGTGGAGCTGTGGCTTAAGTGGCAGAGCTCTATCCTTGAGCACAAAAACTCAAGCAAAGTGCCCAGGTCCTGTGTTCAGGCTCCAGAACTGGCATAAAAAAATGGTAACTTCATTTTATTGTGAGGCTGATGAGAGGAATTAAAGAAGGAAGAGAATGTTACAGGGTGAACAATACAGAAAAAATACTACATCTTTGAATGAAGAGGGCCTAATGAAACTTACTGAAAGCTGCTGAGTAATAGAGGGTAGTGGGGATGGGGAAAGTGAGAGTAAGAGAGCAATCAATTTCACTCAAGTATTATGTATGAATGTATTTAACACAGTGAAACCCCTTTGAACAAGTAACATACACCTAAAAATACATTAGAAAAAATATAAAATAGGGTCCTGTCACGGTATGAGGACTACAGAAGGGGAGAGGGTGAATGGAGACAGTGAACAAGGGTGACTATGTTCCAAATACTTTTTGTATGTATGTGAAAATGGAATAGTAAAGCTTATTGATATTAGTTTGGTAAGGCAGGAGAGATGTGGGGAAAAGGTACAGAGCAGGTGAGTCTAATCATGGCACAATGATGCATCTAGGGACCCACTTGGTACAACTTGACGTTAATTTTTTAAGTGGGTAAAAATCAAAATTCCTTTTATGATGCATACCATACATTGTTTTCTCACACTGTGTTTCTTAACATGAATTCTTAAGCTTTTATGCATAGAATTTCCAATCTTTTCCTTGAAAAAAATCAACACTTAATGGGCTGGGAAGGTGGCTCAGTGGTAGAGTGCTTATCTCACATGCATGAGGCCCTGGGTTTGATTCCTCAGCACAGAAAAAGCCGGAAGTGGCGTTGTGGCTCAATTGGTAGAGTGCTAGCCTTGAGCTGAAGGACTGAAGGACAACACCTAGGCCTAGAGTTCAAGCCCCACAACCTACAACAACAACAAAAAAATCAACACTTAAAATACACTTTTACATCATTACCTTACTTATGGAATTGTAACTCATTCGTACAACTCTTTAATAAAAAACAAAAAGAAATGAATTAAAAATATGCTTGTACAAGCCTTTTACTTACTAAATTTCAGTGAGCATTGACCAGTATTTTCTGGTTCTCAATTATAATACTGGAAAGCACATTGTATATGCTGGTGCTCATGCTTTAGTCTGTGTGTATCATGAGCTCAAGGAGTTTCTTAGCTAATTTCACAGCCCATCTCCAGACTGGGGAATCAAGCAAGTCTGAGGTAGCACCCAGATATCAGCATCTTCAATATGCTCCAAAGCTGACTGATACAGAGAATGATACTAGACACTTTGCCACCCTTCTTTTTGGAATTGGGTGTCCTAACTCTAGAAAAAATAAGCCTTATAAGAGTATTCAGGGGCTGGGAAGGTGGCTTAGTGGTAGAGTACTTGCCTGGCATGCATGAAGCCCTGGGTTTGATTCCTCAGTACCACATAAACAGAAAAAGCTGGAAGTGTCCCTGCAGCTCATGTGATAGCCTTGAGCAAAAGCAGCTCAGGGACAGTGCGTAGGCCCTGAGTTCAAGCCCCAGGACTGGCAAAAAAGAGTATTCAGCAACTATTTGAATATTTCTACTCACTCTTTACTAACAATGTTAACATATGGCTCCTTAGTAATAATCACTAAAAATCAACTAAATATTGACATATTTCAGTTAAATACGTACAAGTTATGAGGGAGATACAGAAGAAAAACATTATCTTTGTTCTATGAGGGAATATAATCCCTAACATTTATATAGTAGCCCTAATACTTCCAAGTACATTTATCTTGTTCTTTGCCTTTGAAATTTTTTCTGGGTTTTCCTACATTTTAACAGGGAATGGAATGGAGCGAGGGAGCCGTTTTGCACACACACAGACACACAGATACACATACACAAAGAGCATTTTAACCTAAGTTTCTGGTTGAGGGAGGAGGAATGGAAAGCTGAACATGGTTCCCTTAGATGTGCTCCCAGCATCACTATACAGTTGTGTCCTGAACTAATAGAGCAGACATGCAGGAACTTTCAGGAAGAGATCATCTCAAAAGAGGACAAGCTTACTCCTTAGATTCAGGATCAGCAACTCAGAAATGTAGCACCGTGTTTTCCACTGAGACACAAGCACAATTCGCAAGTGCACTCATCACTCTATGGTGATGAAGGGTCCCATGATTGGAAAGAGTAGGGGTTATTTGACTAAGAACTGTGTAAGATTTTGTGGTCCCAACAATACTAGAACAGTCTCTCACCTATTAAATGTTACTATAAAGCAACGTAAGACTTAAGACTTTGGGAGTTCAACCTACCAGCGCCTCAAGAAAATGCAATGTGGTTTGATACTTAAGGCCCCAAGTATACTAGCAGCAGTGGTGATGGGAGAGGAACAGAGAAATACAGGACCAAACAGAAGAGGTAGCTGTGGCTAGCAGGCCTGGCAGGACTCAAGGGAGACAAGGCTGGAGATCAACAGCAGAGGTTTGGCAGAGAAGCCCCCACCTCTGCCTACTGGATTTGTTCTGGAGCACAGATTCAATCACATCAGGTCCTCCCTCAAATAAATAACTGGTAGTTCTACAGCATTTTGGCTTCTGTATGCACAGGTAGCACAAGGTCCTACCAAGCATAGCTCAGTCACAGTATGATTTTTTCCTCACAGCAGTTCTGTGAGGCAAATTATTTTCCCATGAAAAGACTGAGTCTTAAGCAAGTTATATGTAATGATTGCCAGTTTTATTCTTCAGGCTAAGAGATCCAGAGGTAATTAGAGGTTTACATTTCTTTTTAATAGCTCATTCATCAAGAGTTTAGTTGCCCCCATTGCCCTTACAAGCTGGTTGCAAATTAATTTTTAACTCTTGTTTATAAAAAAAATTCTCCATTCTTTGTGTGCAAGACACATGTGTTCATTAAAAAAATACACATAAGCAGAAGGCAAAACAAAAACTTCACACCACACAGAACTAAGCACGGTTAAGTTTCTGAGATACATATGTATGTATGCACGTGCTCATGCACGCACAAACACACACACAATTTGGAATTTTATCTTGCATATGTATGCGGACACTAAATATGCTGCATTGTAACCTGTTAGATTTTACTATACAATATGGACTGGAGATTTCCATGCATATATGTGAAACTTCCAACAGCAAAATCAACCTGGAAATTGGGTCAAAATCCCAAATCCAATGAGATGCTTGTAACAAGAAAACTACTTAAAATATCATCAGGTAATTAAATGTAAAATGAAAGTCAAAGATACATCAAAGAATGCTAACAGAAAGAAAGCAGCCAAGTTTCAATATTAGACCAGAAAAAAAATTAAGGTCTAAAGCACACAGGATACGGACGGCTGCGAGAATGTCTTTGCTTCCAATGCATCATCACAAACTTGTTTCTTACTCTTCTTATCTCTTCCCTAAGCCTTTCCAACTCATCTACTCCTCTTATCATTTCTTCAGGGTCCAAAAGCCTAACAGGAGTGTCTTCTTTAAATTCCTGGCTAGGCTGAGACGGCCCTCCATTAAGGTTTCCTTGTGCCTCTTGGTTTACACCTTCTTCCAGAGGTTGAGGATTTCCTTCTGCCTCCTGTGGTACATCTTCAGAAGGACGGTCTTCCTCTGCCTTTGGCATGTTCTGTGGTCTTCCTTCACTTGTTTCACAAGGCCTTTGCATGGTGAGTATTGTTATTAGTTTTTTCAACAAATAAATTCTAGAAAAACAAGAAAACAATAATAACTAGGTGCCAAGCAAACGGATTTTTAGCCTAACTAGTTCCCATAGCTACTGGCTTTGCACATAGGTCCCAGGGAAAAGTTTTCCAACTAGACAAAGCAAGTTTCTCAGGCTCAAAACTCTTCCTACTCCACCCCTCCCTTCAGCTCCCAGCCCTCCCCTTCGGGCTCCACCTCCATCTTCCCTCCTCCCTGCTCCAGCCCACCATTTTCCCAGCAGGCCCTGCTACAAGCCTCTCTAAGCACTGAAATGGGAGCAGCGTGGAAAACAATTAACCCTTCCCGCCCCTCAGGTTTCTAGCACTCCTGCCCAACTGTGCTTTTCCTACCCATCCCTAACTCCAGTCTCTCAATCGCGAGTGTCAGGTGTCTATCCCCTCCCCTTCTCCTCAGTATCCTTCCCACCCACCCCATTATCGCTCCACTCAGGGCACTGGCGTCCGGCTGGCTCTTAATCCACACGGGGAGGGGATGGGGGCTGCAGAGACCCGGGGCAGTGTTTTGGTGTCTCCTTCATTTCCACTATCTCCCAAAGAGACCGGAAGCAATTGTACCCTAGCACTGACCGGTACAGATCCGGGGGTTTTCCACTCTCCCTCCTCACTCGGATCTTGTCGCGCCCAAAATTCCGAGTCCTGCAGACAGACAGGAGTACTTGGTGAACACACTACTACAAGGACCAACGGGCCCCTTTTATCATTACAGGCCTTATTGGTTTAAAGTTTCCCAACTCCTCATTCCTCCCCTCCCCCCCCCCCGCTTTTGTGGCAACCCCGCCCTCCTCCTGTGTCCACCGTTTCCCAGCCAGCGAGCACTGAATGAAAGTCAAGTTTTTTTCCCCCACATTGTTTCTCTCTCTCTCTCTCCCTCCTTCCCTCCTTCCTTTCTCACCGTCCCTCTTGCCCTTTCTCCCCTTCCAGTTCCCCCTCTCTTTCTGAGTCAGGACCCTCAATTCGCTACCCTTCTTCCTCTCAAACCCAGACAAAACAGCCCAAAATATTCTGCACAAAATAGGGAGTTTGGCAAAACACTGGTGTAGCAAAAGCGAGCCCCTACCCGGAGCTAGGTTTCAGTTCTCCACGTCCACCCCACCTTGTCGAAGTCAGTGCTCACCTTTCACTGCCTGAAAAGATCCCGAGCACTTTCCTCCACCTGAAAAAGGAACTGCCACTGGGAAACGGGGCCTGGACTGTAAGGACTTCTGCACACGTCGACTCCTGGTCACGTGAGGGGCACGTCATCAATGAGCTTAAGTCCTCTCTTGCCCCTCCCAATAATACTGTAAACCCGCCGCTACATTTCCTCTACTTGATACCGTTGATCTTTTCCTATTTGCCAATCGGAGACAATAAAAATGGCATTTTCACCCTGTATATCTATTAGCTGATCTCAGATTGCCAAGAAAGATCAGCTTCTTAGGGTTAATCGATCAAGTTTTCCAATTTGGAGAATCATCTCATTCTCTCCCCCCCCCCCCAATATGTCCCTCTTTTCTCTTCCAAGATCCTGCACTCCACTATTTCCTCTGGAAGCCTATCCAGCATTATTAAAATGGATGAGGACAGTAGATGAGAGAGAGGGGAGCTGGGAAACAATCAAAGGTGAGACTGTGATACTTTAGTAGATTTCTTATATTTTAAACAGTCTATTTTTTAATTTATAAATCATATTTAAAAGGTGATGCCTTGATCTATATTTAAACCTTAGCATGAAAGGCTAACTTGGTTAAATCCGTTTTTAAGACTTGAAAAAAAAGTTTTCTAGTGGTTAAAAATAAAATGATAGTATTTGCAGCATATTAATTCTAGAATTTTTTCTTTCCTTTCCTTTTTCTTTTTTGATGTTAGATTTTTAAAAAAATCTTACTAAAACAGTATCTTTAATTTTTGCTGCTCAAATTAATATTTGGGAAGAGATTCAGATTAGCTGTTCTCCACTAGTCTCTGGGTGAACTCAAGTTATTAAGTATTAGATATCTGAGCAAAATCATTGATGACTGCTGTTTCAAATGCAGGCTTCTGACAGATCTTCCTTTCTAAATCAGATGAATTTGTGGAAAAGCCCAGTTTCCAATGAATGATCCTTTTTGTTGTTGAGAAATATATTTATAGGAAGACAAGCCTCCTAATAAAACACTCAAGGGAAAAGGGGGAAATCCCTGTATGTTATTACTGATGGTGAGGCTTTTAAGCAAGTGGAATTTTTCATTCGCTCTTCAACCATTCCTAACACATTTGAGAAACTCTGATATCATTTGATGTGATCCATTAAGAAACAGCACTATCAACATGTGCAATCAGAAAATAAAACATCATGTCACACATGCACACACATGTGCACATACACACTATAAAAGAAACTCATCTTCCTGAAACACAGAACCCATTGGCACCTGCGGGTGTGGTGGTGACTAGACTGTTAATCTGGCCAGTGGAGACAGTTGGGGAGTGCTTAAAAGGAAGGGGGTTGGTGCTTATGTAGATGATCATAGCAAGATGCCTAAGCCAACAACTGTCTCTCAGGAGACAGAAGAAAAAAAACCTTGCAAGAATAAATATTTATTTTAGACTAATGTTTTATAATATATACATGAATAATTTATTCTACAATTCATTGATAAACTTTCAATTATTTGAGAAGAGTTTTAAAGCAAAATATAATTTTTAGCCAGGCACTGGTGGCTCCTGCCTGTGATCCTAGCTTCTCCAGAGGCTGAGATTTGAGGATTGGAGTTACGTTTGAAACTAGTACAGGCAGTAAAGTCCATAAGAGTTATTGCTAATTTGCCACCAAAAAGCCAAAAGTGGAGCTGTGGTTCAAGCGGTAGAGCATGAGTCTTGAGTGGAAGATACTAAGGGACAGTGCCCAGGTCCTGAGTTCATACTCCAGTACAAAAACCAAAATAAAGATAAAATTAAACAAATACTTTTACTTTTTAAGATGCTACCATTTATTGGGGAGTGGGCTAGACACCTGGCTCAAGTGGTAGAGTATCAGATGAGCAAACAAGCCAATACAGCTCAAAGATCTGAGTTCAAACCTTGGTACCAGAAAAATTCCATAAACATTTAATGGGAAACAATGCTGAAAAGTGTGTGAAGATTGTGAACCAATGTATGCATTTGTTTAACAACCACTACAATCAGAACATAGGTCAATTCAATTCCTCAAATTATTTCATATTACCCTTTGTAGCCATATTTAACCCCATTTCCTAAACTTTGCAAACTACTGATTTGTCCCTCAGTATAGTTGTGTATTCAGAATATTATGTGTGTGTATGAGTGTGTGTTATGATTTTTTTTGAGACTGACTTTCTACAGTTCATCATCAATGCTGTTGTCAATTGGAAAAGGAAAATAACTATTCTAAAACAGAAAGTGGCTTGTTCTGAGCCATCTCAAAAGACTACACCCCAGAAAGAAAAACACTTAGCAACATCAGCTGCTGAAGGACCTGGTTCCCTATAAAGTGATGGCACAAGTTTTTTCTGTTCCAATAATAAAAATAGGTGGGTCATCAGTTAGGTAAATGATAGAAAATTGTAGAAATCCCATAAGAATCAATACTAGCTCCTTCCCATCTTCAGGATTTAATTGAGGCTACAAGGCCTTCAGTCTAACACTCATTAAAAATTGCATCCAGCAGAATGCCAAACTGGACAAAGGCTGATGATACTTGGCTGTTAAATGGGCCTAAGTACCCCCAAACCACTTAGGCTTCTTAATTTATAATTCACGTCCCCATAAGGTAACACTGCTCTAATCAGTGAAATGTAAACAATCTGGATATTCAAGGGTATCCTTTTTTAAGGAACTTCAGTTCACAATTCCCTGAACATATATTTAAATTGTTAGATATATCAATAGTTCATTTACATTTTATTAGTATTTGAATATTCCATAGCTTATCTATTCACCAGTGCTGAGCAACTATGAAGAAAGCTAGTACAAATATTCATGTACTGAATTTATTCTCTCATAGGTTCTTATCTAGACCACCTGTCTCAGCACCTCCTTTTATACCCCAAATTCACCTCTTACGTTACCATCAAATTCAATTTCACCTCTCTCTTCTTTCAACTGTCAATCTCTTGCTGAGAGATCCTGGATGGCAAACCTACCATGCACAGAGTGGATCCTATACTCTTCAACCTCACATTAAGCATGTATTAGAATTGATCCTCAGGACACACAATCTTATCCTAATCATGTACTTCTTTGCCGCACTAACTGTGTCTCACATATTCCATCCCTCTCATTTTTTTTGTCGGTCATGGGGTTTGAACTCTGGGCTTGGGCGCTGACCCTGCACTCTTCAGCTCGAGGCAAGCACTCTATCACTTGAGCCACAGCACCACTTCTAATTTTCTGGTGGTTAATTGGAGTTAAGAGTCTCACAGACTTTCCTGCCAGGACTGGCTCTGAACCATGATCCTCAGACCTCAGCCTCCTGAGTAGCTAGGATTACAGGCTGCATGAGCCACTGATGCTCACCTCCTCTCATTCTTTTTGCATGATATTTCTTTCTACCAACAACTGCTCTCCTCTTCCTTCTAGATCCTGGTACTGTTCATTTTTTAAAATCTCTGACGTTACCTCAACTGGAAGTGATCCCATCCTTTTCTGTGATTGATGAATGCTCATAGGGTGTGGAACCCTATTGTGGCTCTTAGCTAAGATCATTCCCTCTTACTCTTCGTGTGTGTGAGTGGGGGGTGGGAGGCACACATGTGTGGTGTGTGTTGGGGGAATACCTAACTAAGAAGATGGTCAGCTGAGGAATGGAAGTAGGCATCTAGGATCTGCCTTCAATTCTTCTGCTTCTGAAGTAACTGTTAAAAGGGTAGCTAGCTGGCGTGTCTCAAAAAAAATTCAGCATTTTAGAAAGTGTTGCTGGGATTGCAGATGTAGCTCCATGGTAGAGCCCTTCTGAGCATGCATGAAGCTTTGTGCTCAATACTAGAACATGAAACAAAGCAAAACAAAACAGAACACTTTGCCAATCAGCACACAGAGGAATCATCTCTGCCTTCATAAAAATTATAGGAAAATTTTGTTGTCCTCTCCTCTGTTTTGTTTGCATATAGTCACTGCAGCCCTATTCATATTTTATGGTGTTATTTGTGGAGGGCTCTGTTTTTCTAAATACTTAACCAAACAATGCAGGCATTCGTCTTCATTCTCATTCATGCATGGGCCATGTATGTATCTGTGTATCAGTGTAAGAGTCACTTATCTTTGCAATCAGATTAGTCACAGTAGATTTTAATATAAGTAAATTTTAAGGTACTAACATTCTTTGAGGGTAAAACCTATTTCTTTAAAAGGAAAGAAAGCATGCATGTGTTAATTTTAATGAGCACTGGAGAGTAGGCACCCTGGGTCCTGAACCAATCAGTGCCTATTTTTGTGTTTCACAGACACTGGAGATGGTTCCAAAACCCAAAGTCCTCCAAGGGAGAAGCAAGGAGGCTGTTTTTTTTCCATTCAGAAGTATTGTGAATGCTCTTAATCAAGGCTACAATGTCCAGAGAGTGCTTTCTGTATTCCTTTCTAAGTCATTTCTGTAATCTTTCATTCTGGTACACTGTATAGAGTATCAGTTATATACTGTATAGAGTATCTGATAACTGTATTCATTATATACTCTATACACTATACAACAACTTTTCTTGCATATTTCATCATGGCTGTTTTATGTTTTAATCAACACATACTTGTTGAACATACTTGTTGTTACAATGTAATGTTTCAATACATGTATATGTATACATTATGTATTGACTACCTCAGGGTAATAATCATAATCATCATCTCAAACATTTCTCATTTCTCTATTCTTTCAGATATTTTGAAATATATAGTTAAGTTACAATCACCATTCTATACTAGAGAATATCAACCTCATTCCTCCAAATTATAACTTTGTATCTATTGACTAGCCTCTCTTCATCCTCCCTTCAGCCTTGATTTTTCTTTCAAAGCTCATCCCATATAAGTTGAAAGAATATTCCCCTCTGTTGCTTCTCTAGCATTCTCTACCAGGCTGGAAGAATATCTAACCCAGTATAACAAAATCTGCCCCAGATCCAGAGATTTATTACATAGTGTATACTCAAGCAGCTTGCATTTAAAATGTTTTCAAAGTCAAAGCAGATTCAGGAAATTCTTGCACTCTACACACCTGAGGGTAGTGGTAGCCCACCTATGTTTTGGGGCAAGTAGCACACAGAGCCTGGTCCGATTTACTCAGAAATTGTTTCTATTCTACAAAGAAAACATTTCCACCATCCTTTTATGACCACATTTCTTGACAAAATGATGTTTGGTCATGCATGGATACATTTCACAAATTCAGCAGGGTATTCACAGTAGCCATTGACCATAACCATGGAATAAAATTAACTTGAAGGATCACTTTATAATATTTAATATTTCTTCCCACATAATTTTTTAGCTCACTGACTAAACTCGCAACTGAATGTTCCACATATTTGTGGATGATAGTGGCAAGGGATTTCTAATGATCCAAGTTGTAATACTTATAAATTTCTGTGCACTTAAAGTGCTGTGTCATGACCACTGCCATTTCAAACGTCCACAAGTCAGCCTGCTTAGACTTTTAATATGTAACATTATGCTCAATGTCTACCCTATTAAGATTCTTAATATTGATTGCTTATAGTTGAGAACTGCATCTAGGTAGAGTATCCTGCTAGGTTGATAAGGAGGCACACTAAAGCCATGTCAGAGCTTGAGCCAGGAAACTTTTTGGTTTCTGTTTCTGTTGTTGTAGGGGAGAGAATGTGGGTGGTACACACTGAGTGCTTTAAAAATTAAATTTATAGTGGAAAGAAAGCCTTTACTGACCTTTTGAGTCTATATCAGCTCCTCATGCTACATGATTCTTTAGACCCTGTGTTGACCACATCCTAATATGTTTATCTTTTTTTGGGTTTACTGCTTGTCCAGAAGTGCCATAAAAATGAAAAATGTATCTAGTTTAATGTTATGATCTATCCACGGTAGATATACCAGATTGATGGAAATAATCTCCATCACTATAGGAATGGCTGAATAAATTATTTATATGGTTAAAATTTTCAGATAAAAAAGAGCATCAGATAATGAACATGAAATAAAATAAGATTATGTTAAAGCTATATTTTGAGTGAAAAATGGCAGAACAAAGAAGAATGGCCCTGTGTGTGTGTGTGTGTGTGTGTGTGTGTGCATGCACACACATACATATTCAAGTTGTTTGTTAAATAGCTCCACTTTTGTTATAAATGTGAAGTTTTTACTAGCAACTACTATATGCTGTGGCCTGTCAAATTTCCCCTTTGTAGTTGAATAATGAATTACTTTAGTAACACTTCAGTGTGTTTTCTTTCTTTCTTTTGCTAGTCTTGGAGCTTGAACCCAGGGCCTGGGCACTATCCCTGAGCTTCTTTTGCTCAAGGCTAGCACTCTACCACTTGAGCCACAGAGCCACTTCTAGCTTTTCGTTTATGTGGTACTGAAGAATTGAACCCAGAGCTTCACGCATAAAAGTCATGCACTCTACCACTAAGCCACTCATTCTGAGTCCTTCTGTGTGTTTTCTTAACTAGTCAGTTATTCATTTATTGAGAGTTTTATTTTAGGATCATTAAGACTTAGTCTCGGGACTGGGAAGGTGGCTCAGTGGTAGAGTGCTTGCCTTGCATGCCTGAGGCACTGGGTTCGATTCCTTAGCACCACATAAGCCCTGAGCTGAAGAGCTGAGGGACAGCGCCCAGGCCCAGAGTTCAAGCCCCACGACAGACAAAAAAAAAAAAGATTTCTTGTTGGATTTCTGTACTTGTAAAATCACTGAGGATTTTTTGTACTATTTTTAGTTTTTGTGGGGGTTTGTTGTTCTTGTTGTTTTGGTTGGTCCTGGGGCTTGTACTTGTGGCCTATGTACTGTATCTGGGCTTCTTTTGCTCAAAGGTAGTGCCCTACCACTGTTTGTGTGATTAATTGGAGATAAGAGTCTCATAGACTTTCTTGCCCAGGCTGGCTTCAAACTGCCTCCTGGGTTTACAGGTGCGAACCACCAGTGCCTGGTTTCTTGCTTCTTTTCTTTTCTTTCTTTTTGTGGTACTGAGAGATTGAACCTAGGATTTTGAGCATGCTAGGCAAGCATTCTACTACTGAACTACAACCCTAACAAGAAGGAAATTTCTAAATCTGGCCAGAGCAAATCAGGAGAATTAAAATCTACCTCCTGAAAAGAAGAATGTCATGGAATTGTGGTTGTATGTTTAAAAAACAAGTTCAATAGCTAATACATATTTGGGGATATATCATTTGAGACTATACAAATATCCTGTAGATTTTGCATGTAGTAATTGCTATTGTGGTGTCTTAAAAAAATAACCTGGTCTCAACCATATTTTAGTAATTAGGATCTCAGTGCTGGATGTGCTGGTTGTTACTTGGATGTCTTTGATTCCAGGTTTTCTCCAGAGTTAGAGCAAGCAGGTACACAGATATGTATGTATTTAAAACTGTATATACATACATACCTGCTCTTATTATATATGTATACTTATATACATATATACATAACCTTATAATGGCACACTGATTCTAATCTATTACATTAAGTAGCTTTCTTTCCCCTTATTTTAACTCCTATAGCCTTTAGTAAGAAAATGAGTTCTCCTTATCTAAAATTTATTTACTTACTTGTTAAACACTAATATGTAAGTAAAATTATTTAGGATATCATGTACACCTGTGAAAAAACATATTTCCCATATTTAGGATGTAGCATTTGTATGTAGTTCTGTCTTTATCCTTATAGTAATTAGTTATAACAGTGTGTTTCCTCCAAGAAATGGAAACAGGTTTTTATTTTACTTTTTTGTTTTTTCCATGCTTTTCTCTTTTAGTCACTGCTTTTGATTTATGTACCCTTTGTCTTGTATGCAAGTTCATCTGATTTGGGGAAGGGAACCTCAAAAACAGTGAAACAAATTGTGAGCTAATTCAGCAGTGATACTCACTAGACACTATGTTGGAAATAAATGAATTATACAATTTTTTCCCTGCTTATGTGGTGCTGAGGAATCGAACCCAGGGCCTCAAGCATGCAAGGCAAGCGCTCTACCACTGAGCCATCTTCCCAGACCTTATCTTTGAACTTTTTATCTTTTTTGATGATAGTAGGACTTGAACACAGAAGGAAATATGAATACTTATGTGAATATTTTGTATTTTTATATTGGATACTTTGAAGGCTGTGTTAACTTCAATACCTAGTCACTTTTGCTGGCAGTTCCTGTTGTCTGCTTGTTACTTAATACATTGACTATCTCTCTCCTGTTTCTCTGTATTTATTTGAAAGAGAAATTTTTAGATAATGTACTTCAGCACTCAGCATTATTTTCCCCTCTCTGCGACTTATTGTTATTTAGTAATATTTATTATGCACACTCTTCTGCTATAGGAAACATCTTATGTTGCTTTTTATAGGACACAGTCTTGGGCATGTCCACAGTTGTGTTTTTGCAACCCTGTATTTGTTATTGAGCTCTGAAAACAGATGGCTGATAAGTGCCACTAATTTCTGGTTGATTATTTTATTATTTGTAACTGTGAACTTGGACATAAGAATGTCCTGTAGATTTTCAGATTCATGTAATAAAAGTTGGGTTCCTTTTCAGAGATAATTTTTTTTTTGGGTCCGGTTGTGGGGCCCGAACTCTGGGCCTGGGCGCTGTCCCTCAGCTCTTCAGCTCAAGGCTAGCTCTCTACCACTTGAGCCACAGCGCCACTTCCGGCTTTTTTCTTTTTCCTTATGTGGTGCTGAGGAATCGAACCCAGGGCCTCAGGCATGCAAGGCAAGTGCTCTACCACTGAGCCACCTTCCCAGCCCCTCAGAGATAGTTTTTAAGGTCAGTATTCGAGATTTATTTTGGCCTCAGGAAGTCTCAGCCTTTTCTCTTTGGTTCTATCTGGTAAAGTAGTGGGCCTAACATTTAGTATAGATCTCTAATAATGCTACTAATGCCTTCTTAATTCATTCTTTGTTTTGTGAGAAGTGTGGCTGAATTCAGGACTTCATACTTGCTAAACAGCTATTTTCCCACTTGAGTCATGCTTCCAGTCCTAATCTCCATTCTTATAGCACCTCAGCCTTTAACTTTGTAAGACAAATAATGTCAATTCATTTGTAAAGAGATTTGAAGGTCTGTGTTGGAAAAATCTGCATCTCTTCCAGCAAATATTCTGATCCAAGGATCTGAGAATAGGGACAGCAGCATGATTTTTCTATGAATGAACCCATGTAATACAAACAAAAAGAATTGGCATGGAAGCCAGGTGCTGGCGGTTCAATTTGGTAGCATTAAATTCACATGTATTTATCCTTTTCTTCCATATGCAATGCTGAGCCTAACAAACGTGCCTGCCCCATCCCCCATAGAGTTTCATAGAATTATTCCACTGTTATTTTAGAATATCAGTAGATAGAAACTAAAATTAGCAAAGAAATAACTCAAACTCAGAAATTAACTCTTACAGCTCAACAATTTAAAAAATTAACTCAATTTAAATTGGGCAAAAGAATACATTTGGGGCTGAAGGAGTGGCTCAAAGGTAAAGTACCTGCATCATAAGCATAGGGCCTCAAGTTCAAACCCATGTAATACAAACAAAAAGAATTGATTATAGAAGCCGGGTACTGGTGACTCACACTTGTAATCCTAGCTACTCAGGAGGCTGAGATCTGAGGATCACGATTCAAAGGAAACTCTGTAAAATTCTAATCTCCAATAAACCACTCAAAACCAGAACTGACCCTGTGGCTCAAAGTGGTAGAGCACTAGCCTTGAGGAAAAGAGCTCAGGGACAGTGTCCATGCCCTGAGTTCAAGCCCCATGACCAACAACAACAACAAAAAAAAACAAACTGATTATAGAAAATATGCCCAACATCATTAGCGATTAGAAAAATGCAAACCAAAACCATGAAATACTACTTTATATCCACTAATATATATATATATATATATATATTTTTTTTTTTTTTTTTTTTTTTTTTGCCGGTCATGGGGCCTAAACTCTGGGCCTGGGCGCTGTCCCTCAGCTCTTCAGCTCAAGGCTAGGACTCTACCCCTTGAGCCATAGCGCCACTTCTGGCTTTTTTATTTTCTGTTTATGTGGTGCTGAGGAATCGAACCCAGAGCCTCATGCATGCAAGGCATGCACTCTACCACTGAGCTACCTTCCCAGCCCCTATATCCACTAATATTACTGTAAGACTACAGTCAATAGTTAACTGTTGATAAAGATAAGGAAAATTTGAAATTGTCATATACTGCAGATGAGATTGTCAAACATCACAGTTACTTTAGAAAACAATTTGGCAATTTCTCAAATTTTAAGCAGTTATCATTCAACTCAGTATTCTACTCCTAAGTATAAACCGAAGAAAACTGAAAACACACACAAAAATGTACATAAGTATTTAGTATATATTTTATAACATGGATGAATCTTGAAGACATTATGGCAAGTAAAAGAAGCCATAATGTGGCCACAAGAGGTCACATATTGCATGATTCTGTTTACATAAAATATCCAAATGGGAAAACCCATAGAGATCAAAAAGAGATCTGTGCTGGAGGTGTGGTTCAATAATAGAGCACCCCTGTCTAGCAAGTATAAAGTCCAGAGTTCAAACCCTAGTACAGAGAGGTAGGGGGGAGTAAGGCAGAGAGGGAGAATCAGTGCTTGCCAGGTGCTAGAGACAAGATGACATGGTCATATGTGCTTCTTACTGAGAATAGGATTTCTTTTTAGGGTGATGGAAATGTTAATTTGGAAACTAGATAATATTATTTGAGAACTCTGGCAATATACTAAAAACTACTGAACTGTGTACTTTAATGGGATCAATTTTATGACATGAGTTATATGCTTCAATACTGCTGTTAAAATAGCAACATAAACACATTCAGAAATATAAAGACAAGAACCAGAATAAACTAAACATGCTTATGGCAGTAGCCTCTGGGGAGTGAGACTTAAATGGCAAGGTGGATTGCAAGTTTTAACAATAAACTTTTTTACTCTACGAGATTTTCAAATTTCATGCATAATGTCATTTGCTGCAAATAGAAGTGAACTAAAAGCAGAAGACACATGTTTGACAAATCAAGAGATTCTGATGCATTGACTCTGATGTGGAAGCCAGGACTTTGCATTTTCAACAAGATTGCTAGTACTTTGATATAGGTAGTCTGCTAGTACCAAGCAAACCTTGAAATACACTACTATATACAATGTTAAAATCATTTAGTAATGGATTCTAGTATGTTCCCTCTCCTGATGTGTTCCTTTTGAAGTGGTTAGTTTCACTTGCTATAGAGTGAAATTACATGCTCAAGGCTATGTAGTCAATCAGGCAGAACTGGGCCAAGAATTATGCCTTTCTCTCAATGGTTAATGTATTCAATTTTTAAACTTCTATTATGTACTATGGGGTAGCAAAATGATTAACATAAATTCTTTACTTTGGAAAGGGCAAATCTACTGGGGTAATTAAAATGTCTGACACACATCAGTTAAGACTTTACAAGTAATTTTTTACACATTTTATGTCAGGATGAACACAAGTCTAAATTGAGAAGACACATTCTCCAGAATTCAGAAGGCCACATAAACTGGTTCATGAGTTTAAGCCCATTTGTACATCTACTTAAAATAATAAAATAAATAAACATACAAGAAAGCAACATAATGGATATTCAACTTACCAGGAACTCATGGAAAATCAAAGGCATTAACTTGAGGACTATAAGCCTATCAACCAAAGGGTATAAGACCCAAGACAGTGCCCAGCAGGTATGATATTAGCCCAAGGATGTTGCCACCCACCTCTCAGCTTCTGGACACAGGTGGGACTTCCTCTATCTGTTCTCCCCTGCATGGCTGATCACAAACTGCCAGTGAAGGGAGAATGTAGGAGCCAACACAACAGTTGTGAGGTAAGTTTTAGTCTCATTTTTACAGATGACAAGGTTGTTCCATACAGCAATGAATCTATAAGGATTGCCAGGTTAATTCCTTCAATTTTAAGTACTAGTAATATAAGTTTTACTTATCACTTCGTGTTCTGATAAGAATTTTATGTGTCTTCACAAGCTAAAGGAATTTTAATTGCCTGCTACATATTGTTCTCCAAACTATTTTATCTTTTATTCCTTCCTTTATGACAAGAGTAATTTTTTTGTAGTGCACTCTACCCAAGGTCACTGTACCATGGAACCATACTCTCAGCCTACTCTTTAGTGTGTGAAAAAAGAATAATCACCCTTAGTCCCACAACACAAGGAAAACCATTATTTCTCTTTGATCTGCTCAGTTGCAGAGTTTTCCTGTGTATGGATATGTTATGCAACTTTCCCCCCCAAAAATGGGCTGATACTGAATCTGTGGTTCTGCAAACTGTATTCTTTATTGTTATTTTACAGTATACCATGAACATATTTTCATGCACATGGGTGAAAAGTTTGCTGGAGGACAGTGACACCTAAAGGAGAGTTATCAGCATAGGTGAAAGCACATAGCCTGGCAAATGCCTGCCAGGGAAAGCAGGGCTGGGAATATTCCCATCAGAGAAATTAGAATTAAAGGCCGAGGTCATCAAACAAACGGGACATCTTCTAAGTCCTTCTGGCCCCTCCCTCCGCCCCTTACTCCCCTGACACCCCGTTGACCCCTTGGGGCGAATGCATCCTGCACATCTCTTTGCATCCAGTGACATCCTCCCATTTTCTGTTTTTTCCTTAGCTCTTCCTGAGCCCTGGACATATCAGCACACTCTCTCATCATCTCCTCACTGCTCAGATGCCTGTCCTGTAAATCCTCCCGAGAGTTCTTGGGAGAGTCATCCGTCGTCCCGCGGTCGGTTTTTCTTTTTGCTTTCCGGGGCACGTAATCTTCAGCCGGACGCTTTTCTGTGGCACGCTTCTCGCTGGCTGCCTTGGCCTGGGGCTCTGCCTTGCCCTCACCTGGTGGCTGGCCCTCATCTTCTGACGACTTTCCCTGCTTCCCTGACTTGTCCTCATCCCGGGGGTGGCCCTCCTCCTTTGGCCCTCCCTCACCCTCCAGCTGGCCCTCCCGTGCTGCCTTCCCCTTTGCATTAGACTTTTCCTCATCTGCATTTCCTTCATCTTCTGTACTCCCTTCATCTTCACCAGTTCCTTCGTTTTCTGGTTTTCCTTCCTTTTCTTTGTAGAACTTTTCCATGTTAAGCTTGTCCTTTTTTTTTACCTGTTCTAGGAGACAAAGAGGAGACATAGAACACTGAGGGCCTGGGGGTGAAATATGGGCCTGAGTAGTGCTTGCCTTTCTTAACTACGGGCTCTCTTGGCCCTGTCCCACCTTCCAGTTGCACTCCCCTCTTACATTCCTTCTTTTCCTTCCCACTTCACAACATAGTTGTGTTTGAACCAACTTTGTGGAAGCTTCCACAGTGGAAGGAGCCGTGTTCAGAAATTTATAGGAGCAGATTTCTCAACTTGGCTCTGGCTTTGGCTATGCAGACAGCAATTTTAAAGGGGTAGTCCTGAGTTACACACAACTAAAGGAATGCTGGGATATTTTATTTGTTTCCCTTTTCTGCAGTTCTAAGGCTCAACAGGAAGAGAACTAGGCCAGTTATCAGTCTTAAGAGCTACTATGATCTCCTCAAAGGGCATCACAGAGGCCACACCTCCTTTTTCTCACTTTCCTTCCCTCCCCCCTCCATTCTCACCAGTCATAAAGTACCATAGACATTGATGATGGTCACATCTGAAAGTGTAACAAGGAGGACTGGGGGAGTGATGGCATGCTGTCACCTCCCCAACCTCTGCTCTGGCTCAGGGATTGTGATCAGATCCCTTCTCCCACTGACCTGCACTGACACTGCAGGCCTTTCTTTTTCCTGTCTGGGTTGATGATCACAACCACCGATCTGAACACCTGGAGAGAGAAGAGAGACAGATGCTAAAAGAATTCAGAAAGCAAATGATGGGCCAGAGGGACACAGATTCTCTTCAGACTCTGTCAAAATTTCCCAGTTCTTACCACCCCCTTACCCTTTGCCTTGATCTTTCTAATTCCCCTTGACGATTCTAAGAACCTCATTTTTTCCTGTCACTGATGAATGGAAAAGAAATATTTCCAAAGTGTACTTATATTTCTGAATACTCCTCTTAAATTATCTCTCACTTTTCTATCTCATTTTAGAGCACTGAAATGAATGGACTTCAGGTCTGTGATGTGCAGAAGGCAGATCCTGCTGAACTTAGTTCTCTGCAATCTAACCTTCTCCCCACCCCCCACACTCCAGGGTACCCAAGTAGAAAAAAAGTCCAGCTTGTCTCTGAAAATGAAGATGATAGAGGCAGAAATTGCCAAAGCACTTCTGACACCTCTCCCTCCTCACATATATAGAAAGACCACATTTTCCTGCAATGAAAGAAACAAAGTATTTCCAAACTCAGTAATATTTTTGGTTCATGATGCCTCCTTTCAGCCCTCCCTAGTTTGTAAGCCATTCTTACCTAGTAGGATGCTGGTCCCTAGGCTAAACCTGTTCCCCTCTTTGCAATATCTTCATCCTTGACTCTTTCATCCCATTTTTTACTCCAAAATGGATGGAGAGTGGAGAACACATTTAGAAATTTCAGGCAGACACCACCTGCAGAATCTGTCTTCCACGTCCAGGGGTCACCCCCCCTCCAGCCCTGCACCTCCTTTCCACAGCTCTGCAGGGAAGGGATTAGCTCCTTCTCAGCCCCCTCTCCAGCTCTCCTCCTCCAACAGATGACAAGTAGCTCAATCACCAGCTTTTTAGGAGATCCCAAGCGGTACATATCCTCTATCCCTGACCCCTCTCAATCTTCCCACCACAAACAAGCCCTCTATTTCTTGCACCAACGGGGGTGAGCATCTGGAAAGAAATAGAGAGAATCTAGTCTTGAATCTGCTTCGGTCTTTGCTTTCTGTCATTCCTCCCCCAGGAGTGTGCAGGCAGTCATGGATCTGCAGCTATCCTTTTCACATTTCCTTCTGCCAAAAAGCCCACATTTCCCCAGGGAAATAAGATCTCTCCCCCAATGCTCACACAAAATTTTCTGCACCAAAACGAATCAGGAGAGGAAAGGCAATGGGATCTTGAAAACAGACACGATCCTTGGTTGCCTCTGTCCTTTACCATTCCTACCTCACAGATCCCCGGTTCTTACCGACCTGCAGTTGCCCCTCTGTCTGTCAGTCTCAAGTCTGCTATCTTCCACAGCATTAAGAAGCTGGTACCTGGAAGAGAGGGACATCTGCACACATCGGCTCCTGATCACGTGAGGAAAACGTCACCAGTGGACTCGGGTCTCTCGCTCTCCTCCCACAGGCAGAAAGTGCGTCAGGAGCCAGCCTACTTCTTTGCTTCACTACCTTAAACCCCTTCCCCTGTCCTTACCCTCCCCCACAACGTGAGGTACTGTCACTCATTTTGGTCTTTGCTAATTCTGGAGGTCAAATGTAGTCCCTTCACCATATGGTATGTCTTTATTCTTCTGTGGCTTCATCTTCTCCTAGGACTACTAGCCACTAGTACATCCCTGGATATTTTACTTTATTTTTTGTCATTCTCATGTTATCCCAAGGACCCTGCTCCTTCAATCTATTCTCAGCCTCTGCTGTTCTTTCTGCCTTCATGTAATGAGTACAGGTGAATTTCTAAGAAGGGAAGCAAGTAGTTAAAATGGATATGTTTTCTGGTTTTTGGGGTTTTTTTTGTTTATTAACATACAAGTTACAGGTTTCATTATGACATTTCCACACACGTATACACATATCTTGATCAAACTCGCCCTCCCTATTACTCTCCCTTTTCCTCTGCCTCCTTCTTAAAGCAATTTCAACACCTTTCACTGTTCTCTTTTCACAGATGCAAACTATTTCATCATATTCATTCTCATTCACTTCCCCTTATTAACCCAAACTCGCCCGCTAGTATTCCCCTCAAACAGAGTCTGTTTCACCTTGTCATTCTTTGTATGTGTGTATTAATTGTGCCGATGGTTTTCACCATGGTATTTCTTTTTTTTAATATGTTTTTCAGTTTTATTATTTGCTCCCCTGAGCATGAGTCATTATTAATGAACACAAAATTAAGCTAATTCACTTGGAAGAGAATTTTTTAACACAGGGAAAATAATCTCACAAAATTCCAAGTTTCTACTCAGAAGAGAGATCAAGTTCATAACAGTATCCTATATCAGATAGAAAATAAATCCAACTAGGCACATACAAACTGTACATTTAATGCTTATATGAATCACTTCTTTTATAATGTTTCTAATTAAGTAGTTGTACAAAAAGATTTCAATTCTAGAAGCCAAGTTTGAGTACAATGCCTCTTAATCAATGTAACACATTCCATCGTTCTTCCTCATTTACCATCTCCCATCCCTACTCTCAAGTTATGCAGTTCAGTTTTTACAATATGTACATTGAATATAATAAGGACTGCATTTGCTCACCCTTTCTCCATCCACTCATGTGCAACTCCTTTGCCCTTCTCCCCAAAACTTGTTTCTGCTTCCTGATATTCATTTTGATACACAGGTTGTTAGCTGTTCAGAAGTATTCACCATTGGACTTCTCCCCTAAGTATACCATTCTTTCATCTGTTTGTGTGTATATGCATAAAACCCTGTTTAGATCTAACTTCCATATATGAGAGAAAACATGTACTGTTTGTCTCTCTGAGCCTGATTTGCTTTACTTAGCATTTTTCCCAAGGTCCATTCATTTTCCTGAAGATAGCATAATATTTATTCCTCCTGATAGATGAGTAAAATTCCATTGTACATATATACCACATTTACTTGATCCATTCATCTGTTGTAGGGCATCTGGGCTCGTTACATAATTTGACTATCATGAATAGTGCAGCAATGAGCATGGATCTGCAAGTGTCTTTACTGTATCCTAACTTGCGGTCTTCTGGATAAATATCCAAGGGTAGTATTGCTGGATCATAAAATAGTTAGTTCTATGTTTAGTTTTTTGATGAAACTCCAAACCACCATTCAGAGTGGTTGTACTAGTTTACATTTCCGCTATTAGTGCAACAGGGCTTCCTTCCCCAGAAATCCCCAACAGCATTTGTTATTTTTGTTGTTGGTGGTGGTGGTTATGGGGCTTGAACTCTGGACCTGAGCGTTGTCCCTCAGCCCTTCAGGTCAAGGCTAGCACTCTACCACTTAAGCCACAGTGCCACTTTTGGTTTTCTGGTGGTTTATTGGAGATTAAAGTCTCACAGACTTTGCTGCCTGGGCTGGCATTGAACAGCAGTCCTCAGATCTCAGCCTCCTGAGTTGCTAGGATTACAGGCATGAGGGACCATGCCTGGTAGCATTTGTTATTAATGATGGTCAGTCTTACTGAGGTGAGATGGGATTGCAACGTTGTTTTGATTTTCATTTCCTTTGTGGTCAGGGATGTTGAGCATTTCCTTTGTTTATTTATTGTCCATTCTTACTTTACAGAAGTCTCTCTTTGGTTTCTTTGACTATTTAATGAGTTATTGATTTGGGAGAGGGTTAGATGGTAATGCTCTGTAGGCTGTTTAGCTTAGTAACTAACTCCTTTGCTGTACAGAAACATCTTAGTTTAATGCAATCCCATTTATCAAATGTCTACAATGCTCTTGGAAGTCTACTCAGAAAGTTCCTGCCTAGGCCAATAAGTTCTAATATTTCTCCTACTCTTTCCTGTAGTAGTTTAAGGTTACAAGTCTGGCATTTCGGTCTTTCATCCATTTTGAGTTGATATTAGTGCAAGGTGAAAGACAGGGATCCAATTTCAGTCTTCTACATGTGAATGTCCAGTTTGACCAACACTATTTTTTGAAGAGGCTGTCCTTATTCCAAAATATGTGTTTAGCTCCCTTGTCAAATGTCAGATGACTCTAAGTAAATGGGTGTATTTCTGAGTCTTCCAGTTTATTTCATTGGTCTTTGGGCCTATTTTTAGGCCAGAACCAAGCTCCTTTGTTCATCATAGTTTGGTAGTAAAGTTTGATATTTGTGATTGGTGATAGCTCCAGCATTGCTTTTTTTTAACTCAGATTTACTTTGGCTATTCAGGGTCTTTGTGATTACGTAAGAATTTTTGGAATTTTTATCTTGGTTTAAGCATGACATTGAGATTTTGTCTATCATATTGCTTTAAAATGCACATTTATTTAATATTTCCAAACAATAGTGCAGTGCTAGGTAGACTTGAGGAAATATGATTGTTAGCCTAATGTCAGTTTTGAAAATTTTGAGCAATGGTAGTGTTCATTCAGAAGTTTAGCTTTGTTAGAGGAGAGAGCTATGGGACCCAGGCAGTCCACAGTATGGGGAAGACGACAAAGAGACACACTCATAAGGTGCTGCCCTTGACCAAATTTCAGAGCCTTTCGTCTTTTTTTCAGAAACATACGTGGGCAGGTGACTAAGGTGGTAGGTAACCTAAGTACATGTCTTTGTGTTCTTTGCTTGTGCCCTCTAAAATTCTACTCAGATAATTCAGCCTTAGCAGAAAGGGGAGGGAACGCTGTTCTTGCTATGGTAATTAAATACCTTCTGGACCCCTGCATCTGATGGTTTCCATGGAGCTTGAAGAAGTAAGTGCTAAAGGAAATTCTTCCACCTTTTAAGTATTGTGAATAATGTTGCAGTAAATATTCATGTATGTGTTTTTGTGTGGTTGCATGTTTTGTTTTTATTTCTTTTATTTTTTTGAGGAACTACAAAACTGTGTTATTCTGTTTTAACATATGTATTTAGTACTATAAAATTGCCCTATGTATTTCTTTTGTCATATCCCACAAGTTATAAGTTGAGCTTTTCATTTTCACTCAAAGTACCTTCTAATTCTCTTTAAACCTTTTTTTTTGGCTGTTCTGGGATTGAGCCCAGAACTTCATAAATGCTACACAAAGTTCTCTACCACTGAACCATACCTCCAGCCTGATTTCCATTTGATTTCTTTTTTGGACTTGTTTTTCCCTAATGTAAAATGGAATTTTCCAGACATCTTTCTCTTGTTGATTTCTTATTCAACACCATTACGTTCACAGAAGATAGGTTTTAAATATAATATGAATCATTATCATGATTACAGCTTATTGTATAGACATGAATATGGACTATATTAATAAATGTTCCAAGTACATGTGAAATAGGTATATACTCTATTGTCTTTGGTAGCAAGTTCTACAAATGTCAACTAGATCATATTGTTCATGCTGTTCTTGAATTCTGATGGGATCTGCTTGCTTTATCATTTTTACAGAGACAATGATGAAACTGACTTTAGTTGCAGATTTGTCTATTTCTCCTTGCAGTTCTATGAATTTCTTGCTTCATATATTTTGAAGCACTATATGAATGTTTAGTCTTGTTCTGTCTTATTTATACATTTACCACTTAAAATTATGATAATCTATGATGTTCTTTGCTTTTCAATGTATTATGTTTAGTTATTAATATGGTTATTTGAGTTTTATATTAGTGTTAAAATTGTTCATCTTGATGTTAGGCGAAATGAACCCCAAGATAAGGACCCAAATGTTTTTTCTTTCTTGCTATTGTTTTTAACATATTTATAAGATATTTCTTTGTTGCTTTGTATGTCCCTCCCCCATGTTATAACCCCTGTTTTCACTGTATTTAATGTTGGTATAATTTGTTGGAAGGGAAGGGAAAAAAACCCAATTGTTTAAATAGGGATACAGGTGGACCCATTGCAACAATGAGATATACAAGACGTCATGTCAAAAAATGAACTTTACAACTTTGGCCTGGCGGGTGGGGGGTGGGGAGTGGAGATGGGAAGGGATAGGAAGGGGAAGGGGAAACATAGGAGGAGGCAATAATGCTTGATAAGAAATGTACTCATCACCTTGCTCATGTAATTGTGACCCTTCTGTATGCTATTTTCACAATAAAAAATATTGTTCATCTTTAACATCCCCTTACAAGTAATCAATTGTATCTTTAAAAATTAAGTATGATTCTTACAGGTAACATATAATTGTGCTATCCTTTTCTATCCAATCAGACAACCTCTAGAAGTGTTTAAAGCATTTAGATTAATGTTTAGGTTTAAATCAACTATCTTGTGATGTTTCCATTGGTTCCATATATTCTTTGTTCTCTTTTTAAAATATCCCTTAGGCTAAATGAATATTTTACAATCTCTATTTTATCTCACATATTTCTTTTTAGGTGTGTGCCAGTACTCAGATTTGAACTCTGTACTTCACGCTCTCACATGGCTGTTTTGTGCAAGGCTGTGCTCTACCACTTGAGTCACACCTCCAATTGCAACACTATCTTCTTAGCTATAAGTTTTTTAGTGCTTGTTTAAAAGGTTACATTCGGGACAGCGGGCACCAGTGGTTCACGCCTGTAATCCTAGCTACTCAGGAGGCTGAGATCTGAGGATCGTGGTTCAAAGCTAGCCCAGGCAGGAAAGTCCGTGAAACTCTTATCTCCAATAAACCACCAGAAAACCAGAAGTGGCGCTGTAGTTCAGGTGGTAGAGTGCTAGCCTTGAGCTGAAGAGCTTAGGGACAGTGCTCAGGTCCAGAATTTAAGCCCCATGACAAAAAAAAAAAAGATTATGGGACAGATCCTTAATGTATAAGAATCTACCTTTGAATTATATTAACAAATAGAATAAAATCCTCAAAACTGTGCACTTTCATTTCACCTCTGGTTTTTGTGGCTTTATTGTCATACATTTAACTGCCATGTATTATAAATCCAAAAATATATAGTACATTGTGAACAATCACAAGGATTGTGTTATTTATTGTCCCTCTCAGATAACTTTGTTCTCCCCTATCTGATGTTCAATGATGAAAAATTAATGTATTTTGTCCAGTTTTTAGATGTTTTAGTTGGTGAAATAAATCTAGTCTTTGTTACTCCATTAGCAGATGAAGCATAAATGAGGCCTAATGTTTTAAGTGATGTTTAATCATGAAGACTTTATTTTACTTCAAACTGGAGTACACTTTTGATGCTGCCTGTGTCTCCTGTTACTGAACTGGCAAATTCAAACTGCACCACTCTCTCAGGTCACACAATGACCATTTCATTTGTGTTTGTTTTTTAATTCCTTCAGTGATTTGAATATTTCAAGAAAAAGGTAATTGTTTTTTAAATATGCTTTTATTGTTACAGTTACATGAGCAAGGTAATGAGTACATTTTCTTTCAAGCATTGTTACCTCCTCCTTTGTTTTTCCCCTACCATCTCTTCCCTCCCACTTCCACAACTATACTCCCTCCTCCCCCTCCTCCCCACTTAAATTGTAAAGTTCGTTTTTCAACATAGTGTCTTGTACATCTCATTGTTACAATGGACCAACCTGTATCACTATTTAAGCATTTAAAGCCTACGGATTGGGAGAAGATCTTCGGTAACCATGCAACAAACAAGGGTCTCATATATAAAATATATTTGGAACTCAAAAAATTAAATCCCCCAACAACAAATCCTCAAAGAAACAACTGCCCAATAAATAAGTGAGCTAAAGACTTAAAGAGAAACTTCTCTGAAGAGGAAATAAGAATGGCCAATAGATATATGAAGAAATGCTCAACCTCTCTAGCCATAAAAGAAATGCAAATCAAAACAACACTGAGATTCGTCACCTCAGTTAGAATGGCTATAATCAAGAAATCTAATAACAACAGATGCTGGAGGGGATGTGACAGAAGGGAACCCTACTGCATTGTTGGTGAGAGTGTAAACTTGTTCAGCCACTCTGGAAAGCAGTATGGAGGATCCTCAAAAGACTCCACATAGAGCTCCCCTATGACCCAGCAATCCCACTTTTGGGCATATACTAGAATGATCACAAACAAGACCATACTAAAGCTACCAGCACAACTATGTTTACCTCAGCATTATTTACCATAGCTAAGATATGGAACCAACCCAGATG
>NW_012267519.1:367122-380848 GCF_000151885.1 Dipodomys ordii
ATGAATTCTATGCCTCCATCAGAAAGAATGACATGTCCCCATTTGTTAGGAAATGGAAAGACTTGGGAAAAAATATATTAAGTGTAGTAAACCAGGTCCAAAGAAACATAGGTTCTATGATTTCCCTTATTTGCAAGGAAAAGGTAATTGTTTTAAAACGTGAGATACTATCTGTATTATTTCAATTTTGTTAGATTTTTACAAATCTACAAAGATCCAAAATGGATGCTAGTTATCATTTCTGGAATACCATTACATGTGTTATTTCTCTTGTACAGTTTCTTTTATTCATTCTACAAGTGTTTACTGGGCGTGCATCATGCGCTTAATGTCAGTGGCCAAATTCACATCTATAACTCAAACCTCTTTTTGTAAACTTTTTTTCTTTTTGTGAACTAGGGTATATCCCTAATCTCTCTGCCTTAATTTTTCCTGAATCTTTAGCATATTATGGAATGAATTTATCTACTACTTTTGTGAAGAATTGGCACATTAAAGGAAAAGAGGGAAGCTCACCACATAACATAAAGAAATTATATATAGACAAATCCATACAGATCCTTCGATATGGTTGCTATCTCAATGAAAACTTATGCCTGTTTTATTATTGTCTTTTGCTTACTTTCTGATGATTATTGCCTGAGTATTTTACACGGAGCTTGACCACTCATGTGGTATTCATTTAGATGCCCCTTTAAAACTAAGCACCATTAAAAGCTAAGGGGAACTGTTTAGCAGAGTCTTTTTTCCTAAACTAGAATCTTAAACTTGACCTTTTCTGGGGTAAACCTGGATTTGTCTGAACATAAAAAGGTTGTACATTTTCATATATATATATATATATATACATACATACATATATATAATCATCTTCTGTCATGGGCATGCTATCAGTTGACACATGAGCTTCATTTCTCCTGGTGAAGGAATTGCTGACTACCTTCTATGAGATACAGGCAGAATTCTTTTGTATTCCAATGAAACTTGAGCTAACCCTGACAATCAATAGTAAAAATTCTTTAATTATAACTTTCTCTGCCTTTTGAAGCTCTAGCCTTTCTATAAACTTCTGCTTTGCATCATTGTGGCTTATATCTTCAAGGCCTGAAAGAGGAGGAATTACTTAGGCTGAGTGTGCATGTGATTGTGTGCTATATTTCTTGCATCACCAAAAAAGCAAGATATGACTATAATCCTAAGGACTTGAGAGGAGGAAGATTATGAATACAAGGCCAACCTAAACAGTTATTGAGATCCTATCTGAAAACCAAAATAAAACCAAAGGAGTGGGATGATAGAATAGAGCATTGGATTCAATTTTCAGTGCTGCAAAAAAAAAAACCTCTCTTCATACATAAAATATGGGTTTTCTTCACCCGATAAGTAAACTCTAAGATGGTCATTGTGTCCCAAGATCTATTAGAATATAACTCCAATAGTCTCCTCATGAGAGCTTTATAAAGATCCCTATATTTAAGTAGCACGCATACACTGACTTGATCTCCTGGTGTTTCAACTGAATCTATAATAAAAATGTTACATTCATAGGTTTCAGGTGGAAGTGGGCTGGTATGAGAATTGACTGACTCAGATTAAAAGGAAACTGCTAGGCAGAAGTTCACACCTCTATTCCTAGATACTCAGACTGAGATTTGAGGATCATAGTTCAAAGCCAGCCTGAGCAAGAAAGTCCATGAGAGTCTTACCTTCAATAAAGTACCAAAAAGCCAGAAGTGGACCTGTGGCCCAAGTGGTAGAGCACTAGCCTTGAGGAAATAAAGCTAAGGCATAGCTACCAGGTCCTGAGTTCAGGTCCCAGGACAGCACACAAAAGAAGCTGTTCCCTCATTTATCATATATACTCTGCTGAAATGGTCAAGAGGTTTCCTGGAAGAAAACTACCCTTAAGGAAAGAACTAGATAAAATCCTTCCAAATTGCTGAGCAGAGAAACAATCTTTTATAGTACAGTGAGTATTCATTGGATTTTCCCCCTAAAAAAATCAGTGAGGGGGCTAAGTGTGTGGCTTAAGTGGCAGAGTACCTGTGTGAGGCCTTGAATTCAAACTCCATGATCACACAAACATACTCAAAAAGCACCAAATCAAAAGAACATTACATTCAAAGAAATCAGTGAAATTTTCTCACCTTGAAGAGTTGTAATCATTTATAGTGGTCCTAGGCCAGTATAAGAAGCAAGACCTAGTATAGAACAACACCCATGAGAGGAAATGAATGGGACACAACAGCAAAAAAGTGAAGTACTTACCCTTTATCCCACAGTACTTGATTACATAAAAAGGCTCACCTTAGGAACATCCCTTGAGTGAAATGAACTTATAAATGGGTGGATTATGAAAAGTTGAGAAAGCTCTAAACTATCTGGTTCATACAGCTGCCTTGGGAGGTGATTATTTTACCTTATGGGTGAGCATCATGATCTTCAAAGACATGTATAGTTTCTAAACAGCTCAGAGGTAAACTAATATTGAAATTCTGTCACAATTTTAGTAAATGCTGACAATTTCTTTAATAAAGTGGCTCAATTCTTTTAATATGTATTTCATAGTATTTTTTTAGGTCTAGAGACTTCTTACAAGGTATCCTCTAATCATCTTATTTTATTTTTTATTATCTTCAAGTAGTTGTATATGGTGGTTTCAATTTAATATGTCCATTATATGTGCAAAGCCTCTTGATCAGTCATCTTTTTATCATTCTCCCCATCTCCAACTTGTTTCCTTTCCTCACTCTATTTCACATATGTGTATTCAATATTATGACTGTATTAGTCCAAATTACTCTCTCTATTTTCTGCCCTCTCCTGTACTGTTTTGAAAAATGAAAATTTATCAACAAGAAAACAAAAATCTATTAATTCCACCACAGAGATTGACACTATTTGCTTTCATATTTATATTCTTGTATTTGTATATAAATAAAAGGTTTTAAGTAAAAAAGAGTACAGATTGCTTTTTTAATTGCTTTATTAACTTCACAATATATGATGAGCATCTCTCCATGCAATAGATAAATTCTCCTGCTAACAAAATTCTTACAGACGGGGTCAAAACACAACATTCAATTAGAAGCTGGTAATAGGAGATCCACAAGGAACATCAAAAGATTTACAAGAGTACATCACAAACATGTAGTTTTAGGAAGCAGGGGTCTCTCGCAATTAACTTGAGGGAACACATCAGGATTCAGGATTTAGGGCATAAGGCAAAACTCATCATGGTGGTCATGGTGGGGGGGGTCGGTGCTAACTGCCCGCAGACTATGGCTCAACTGCTTCTCCCTCAGCTTTTCCATGAGCTGTCTCACCTCCTCCCCAAACCTTTCCATGTTCTCTTCTCTCATCCTTGCCTGGGGCTCTCCAAGCCTATGCATCAGATCCCATCTATAGTGCAGGACGGGCTGCCTAACACGGAATCGCCTGCGATTCCCTCTAGGAACCCCGGCTTCTGAAGGCTGAGCCAAGGGCTCCTTTTTAGTAGCAACTTGCTCCTTTTCTTCCTTGTTTTCATTTTCCTGGTGAGTATTTTCCACATTGAGGTTCTGTATTGGTTTTTCCTGTTTGGACTCCATTGCTCCTAGGAGAAAAGGGACAAGAAAAGGATCTAAATTCTTAGTGGGTAGATCAGCACCGAGGACAGGGGCCCTACTATGCACCTTTCAACATTCAGACGACTGGATTTCAATGGCCTTTGGTAAATTTTATTCTCACATCTGAGTCCCTTAGCATCCTCTAGACGGCCCCCAGACCATGCCCCTCCCTTCCGAAAGCCCACCATTTTCCCTGCGGATCCATTTCCAGGCCTCTGCAGGAATCAAAATGGAGGACGGGGATGAGCTAGAAGGATGTGCTGGAATTGGGGGTGGGGATGACCTCAGGAGAGAATTCGCTACATGTTCCTTTCCTCTCCTGCCGCCGTCTCCCCCGCCCCCCTCCTTGCCAGAAGAGCCCTTCGCACCGACCTGGGCCTATCCTTGCTGTTTCCTCCTCCTCTGGATTATCGCTGCGAGATGCTTCGCCAAACTGCCCTGCAGACCTGCATAGAGCCAGATGGTGTAAAGTAGCCCGAGGAGCTGCAACCCTTCACTCCTGGTCTGCCTACCCTCGCCCTCATCCAGGCCCCTTCTCCACCTCCCCCGCCTGGCCCCCACCCTCCGCGCTGACCACCATTTTCTGCACCAAGAAGACCAGGAGGGGGCGGGGCGGGGCCGTGGGAAAAGCTGGCGTTCATGGCGCAGGCAGGTGTCTTCACAGGATCGCAGCCTCAGGACCGCAAATCCGCATAGTCCGGGCCCACCACCGTCTGCTCCGGCCAACGGCCGCGCCAGGACACGCGGGCTGCAGCCTTACCCGCTGTTTCTCCGCCAGAAGCGGCAGGACCTGACATGGGGGTCTGCAGGCGGGGTCCGTTCTCACCTTCCATCCCACCCCCGGGGTCCCCGCCGAATCCCTCACCTTCTCTCCTCCGCCTCCGGGACTCTATGACTTGCGCGTCCTCGGGACCCTCGGAGCAGGTACCACCGCTAAAGAGCGAGAGGCTGAGCCAATGCGAGTCGCGGCTGGCGTTGCAGCCGAATGCGCGCGTTCGTGCAGAGCGGTCACGTGGGGCCTGCATCCCAGCCAGAGGCTCCGCCTCCGCATCCTGCCTTCTCCAGCCGCCCCAAGCGAGGGCGGGGGGAAGGTGGGGGTTAGGGGGAGCGGGCAGGGCGGAGAGACTGGACTGCCTGGCCCATTGCACCAAGTCCTGGTCAGTGTCTGTCTGAGGGCTGGGACCTGTAGCTCTGCTTCTTTGTGTATTCCTGGCCTTTCTCTGCTGGCCAGGGAGGGGCAGTATCTGCTCAGAGGGCTGTTGATCATTCTCTCTTCTGTGAGCAATTGCTTATTCCTTCTCTGCTCCTAGGATACAACCTATTCCTCTTGCTGTCCTCTCAGCAACGAAAGCTCTCCATTTTCCACTCCATAAAACGTATGAGAGATGTGCACTAAGAAAAGGGTCTGAGTGCATTTTTCTCATTCTTGTTGCTTCCCTCTATTTTTATTTTTGCATGAAACAAAAAGGATATTTCTTAAGAAAAGAACAAAATAGTTATTTTTATTTGAAGAACAGGATTAAAGTTGGAATAAAATCCCAACCATCTGTCTTTTCTGCTGTCATTATATAAATATAGACTCTACAGGCAGCTGCTTTTTTAGAACTTGGAAAAAAGCAAGACAGCTGATGGCTCCTCTTGTGAGAGGCCCCTAGACATGTGATACTCTTCTAGGAGGTGAGCCAAAGAATGTAGTCCAACAAAACCTTGTCAGATTTTTCAGATGGAAAAACAAACTCCCTCACAAATTTCTGGTTAAAATGGCAATAAGTATGTCTGTATTTGCAAATTAAATTATCATGTATTTAGAAAACCCTAAGGAATTGACAATAAACTTATTGGACAATAAAACTAATAGGACTATTAGTTGAATGTTAGAAGGTTGCATTTATATGACACATATACAAAACAATTGTATTCTTATATGCTAGAAATGACAGTAAATTGAAAAGTATCACTTATACTTTTATAGCTTATCACATACATATTATGCCTTCAAAAACGTGAAATACTTAGAAATAAAATGTATACACTTAGAATAGCTGTACACAAAAACTGTAAAACTGCTGAAAGAAATTAAGACTGAAATTACTATAAAAATATCCATAATACTCTCTAAGGTAAGTATTCCAAATTAACCTATAAATAATGTATGATCAAAATCTCAGCAGACATCTTTGCAAAAATGGACAGACTTACATCGACAAAACCAAGGACACAGAATACAAAAAAGAAAACTCTACAAACCTTGAGGATTAAATTATATTTCAAGACAAGATGTTATGATAGATAAGTTATAAATGATCAGTAGCACAGAATAAACTCTGACACTGTGTGTGTGTGTGTGTGTGTGTGTGTGTGTGTGTGTGTGTGTGTGTGCTGGTAGGGGAACTTGAACTCAGGACTTAGCGCTCTCACCTGGCTTTTGCCACTTACAGCTGGCCTTCTAACCACTTGAGCACAGCTTCACTTCCAGCTTTTTGTTGGTAAAAAGGAGATAGGAATTTCATGGAGTTTTCTGCTCCAGACTTGCTTTGAACCATGATTCTCAGATCTCAGACTCCTCAGTAGCTAAGATTACATGTCTGAGCCATTGGTGCCTGGCCAGTATAGAATCTAGAAGTCGACATCAGATCTCAGACTCTTCAGTAGCTAAGATTACATGTCTGAGCCATTGGTGCCTGGCCAGTATAGAATCTAGAAGTCGACATCTATCTATCTATCTATCTATCTATCTATCTATCTATCTATCTATCTATCTATCTATCTATCTATCTATCTATTTAAATTAATTTTTGGGGGGGTCCGGTCGTGGGGCCTGAACTCTGGGCCTGGGTGCTATCCCTCAGCTCTTCAGCTCAAGGCTAGCGCTCTACTACTTGAGCCACAGTGCCACTTCTGGCTTTTTTTCTTTTTGCTTATGTGGTGCTGGGGAATCGAACCCAGGTCCTCATGCATGCAAGGCAAGCGCTCTACCACTGAGCCACCTTCCCAGCCCTAGTTAAATTAATTTTTAAATGATGCCAAGATAACCAATGGGAAAAGTATTCTCTTCATAACAAATCACACTGAAACAATTGGAAATTATACATGGTAATAAAAATAACCTTGCCTTTGGGATCATAGTCCTAAATATAAAATCGCAAATTCTAAAATTTCTAGAATAAAACATAGAGAAAGCAAAACCTACTATCTTAGGGAGCACAAAGATTCCTTACAATACAAAAAAGGCTCACAAAAGAACAAATGTAAAATTGGGTCTTATAAGAATAAATTTTACCCCTCTGTACAGTATTTTCATAATAAAAAGTAAAAAAAAAAGAATAAATTTTAAACTGCCCTTTAAAAATTTGGTTAAGAGCCAGGTGCCAGTAGCTCACACCTGTAACCCTGACCACTAAGGAGGCTCAGCTCTGAGGACTGTGGTTCAAAGTCAGCCCAAGCAGGAAAATCTATGAAATTCTTATCTGCAATTAAGCACCACACACAAAAAAAGCTGTAAGTAGAGCTGTGTCTCAAATGGTAAAATGCTAGCCTTCAGCTCAAGCCTTAGGACCAGCACACAAAAAATTCCATATATAAAAATTACATATATATATATATATATATATTAGAAAGACAGAGGATTTCATGTCATGTAGTCAATACTACTTGGAAAGCTGGACAGGAGAACAACTTGAGCCCTGAAATTTGAGGCGATTCTCATCCGTGAGACCCAATCCTTCCAATAAAAGTAGGACACTAGAAAATATTCATAATATATACACCTGACAAAGGGTTATGATACATATCGTAACATATAAAAAGAACTATTAAGACACAAAAGAACAATGTAACAAAAATCAGAAGATTGCAATTATCAAAAACATGTACAAATTGCCAATTAGCTCATTAAAATAGTTACAGTTATACAATCTGATAATCTCAAATTCTTTTTTTGTTGGTCCTGGGGCTTAGACTCAGGATCTGGGTACTGTGCCTGAGCTTTTTTTGCTCAACACTAGTACTCTTCCACTTGAGCCTCAGCTCAACTTCTGGGTTTCTTTTAGTGGTTGATTAGAAATAAAAGTCTCAAGGACTTTCCTACAAGGTCTGGCTTTGAACTGTGTTCTTCAGATCACAGCCTCCCGAGTAGCTATGAATACAGGAATGAACCACCAGTGCCTGGTGACATAAAGTACTTTTGAGGATACAGAACAACTACAACTCACATTCATCGCTAGTGAGAAGTTCAACCACTTTGAAAACTTTGGGACAATTTCTTTAAAAGTTCAGCTTTATCTGATTAAACTTCTGGGTATGCTTGTATGAAATACCACAGTGAGATCCCTGTGATCCACTAACACACGCTGACAAAAATAAATGACAGGAATAAAGAAGTGGACTTGTTCAGGATGTGAACACTAGTGGGAGGAAGAAGGGAAAATGGAAAGGGTGAAGAAGGATGAATATCATCAAGATACTTTATGTACATGTGTGAAAATGGAGCAATGAAGCTTGCTGAGATTGGCTTGGGGATGGAAGAGGGCATGAAGGAGAGCGAATGGACAGGTCAGAATTTAACCTCATTATACAACTAACTTATGAAAATGTGATAAAAGCTCAACCTACACTTACCATATTTCCTAGAAATTCTACTGTTAAGAATTTTCCCATCACAAATATTGACACAGAAATGTTCATGGCAATATCATCTATGATTTCCTCAAAGTAAGAAAATCTAAATATCTACCAAGTAAATGGATAAAGAAATCTTACATGGTGATACATTTGAACACAACTAAACAATAAAAAGGAACATGCAACTAACACAAGCAATAACCACTGTTCTCCCTACTTGTCTGAGGATTGTCTATTTTAGATTCCACATACAGCTGAGACCATGCCTTACCTGTCTTTCTCCAGTTCCATCCCTGTTATCACAGTTTCATTCACAGGATTTCACTCTTCTGCATAGAAGAAGAGTATTCCTCTGTGTGCATGTACTATATTTTATTTATCTAATTGTAAGTTGGTGGACATTTAGGTTGTTTCCATTCCTTGTTTATCTTGAATAGTGCTGTAATAAAAATGGAAGTGCAGGTGTTTGATTTCATTTCCTTTGGACATATACCAATATTGGGATTGCTTCATCATAAGGTTATTTTATTTTTAATTTTTTGAAGTACTCCCATACTGTTCCCTACAATAGCTATACCAGTTTGTATTCCAACTGACAGTGTGAAAGGGCTGAATTTCCTCCGCATCTTTGTCAGAACCTGTTAGCTTTTGTCTTTTGTGTATGAATTTTTTTTACTGGTATAAGATAATCTCTTTTTGTTATTTGAGGGTGCTTTTCTTGGTGATTAGTGATGCTGAGATGTTTTTCATATACCTGATGGCCATTTGTATATCTTTTATAAAAGAAATGCTATTTAGGGGCCAGGTGCCGGTGGCTCACGCCTGTAATCCTAGATACTCAGGAAGCTGAGATCTGAGGATCACGGTTCAAAGCCAGCCCAGGCAGGAAAGACCGGGAGACTCTTATTTCCAATAAACCACTCAGAAAACCGAAAGTGGTGCTGTGGCTCAAGTGGTAGAGCACTAGCGTTGAGATGAAGAGCTGAGGGACAGCACCCAGGCCCAGAGTTCAAGCCCCATGACCAACAACAACAACAAAAAAGAAATGCTATTTAGTTCTACTGCCTATTTTAAATCATGATATTTAATTTTTGCTGTTGACTTATTTGAGTTCTTTGCAATTTATAGATACTATTGTCTTGTTAAATAGTTTGAAAATATTTTCCCATTCTATATTGATATCTGTAGACATTCTATCCTACTCCCAACAAATGTGGTCCTGTTCCATGTTGTGATGTATGAGTTTGACATAGTGTTGCTGAAGACACAGGCCCCTGGCAGATGCTAAGCTGGGTCATCTGAACCTTATAGCCAGAACCTGCAGAGTTGCAATGGTGTTCTGAGGCCTATGCTAAAACTAGCAGTGATCCAGAGTGACACGTGATTCCATCTTGTTGGAACATATGCCTCTGCTGATATCATTCTTCTCAGAGAAAACTGCTAAAGCTAAAATATTCTCATAATTTTGGTGGGGGTAGATGTAATTTGATACTACAGAATAACTTGGTAGCACTTTAAATTCTTATATATGTTCATACCATTTTAGTAGCTATTTTACTGTTTGTGTTGTTTCACAGAAAAACATCTCAATGCCTGGAAAAATTCATACACAAAAATACTCATTGTAACAATAGAAATGGAAGAGTAAAACAATGAGAAAAATATGCAAATATCAATTATTGGATTTGAACTATTGCTTATAATATAGTTTGTTTCTATAAAACAGTAACAATGTACTTTAAAAGGGCATGTAAGGAAAATTTTTATGATTTGTACAGCATACTCAATAGGATTCAAATATATATGAATATACATGTATAAATAAAGAATATAATAAATAAAATATAGCCAACTCTTTTTAAATTTTTGTGATACTGGTGATCATACTAGAAAAACACTACCACTGAGCCACATCTCCAGTCTAATATGATTAAATATTTTATTTATAGTGGCATACAGCCACTAGAAATAAAAACACAAGCAAATACAAACTAGAATTCTAATTTTATTTTTCCATGCCATAAAAAATGATAGCCACTTTCTATTACTTCTATCACAGTTATACCTGGATGCAAAATAAGCTACCAAGACATAAAGAGACCCCAAACACTACTGGTCAAACAACACTGAATTTCTTCTCTCAGAAAAATGTGATTTCTCTCATACAAAATAGTCTAGAAGAATGAATATTAGCCACTTGACTTATCTACAGTATTAAGTGAAGTTTCCAGTACATTTTTGCTTTGCCACCTCCTAAATTGTGATTCTTTGTTTTGTGTGTATGCTGCTCCTGGGGCTTGAACTCAGGGCCTGGGTGCTGTCCCTGAGCTTTTCATGTTGAAGACTAGTAGTCTACCACTTTGAGCCACAGATCAACATCCAGTTTTCTGGTTGTTAACTGGAGATAAGAGTCTCACAGCTTTCCTGCCAAGGATGGCTTTGAATCATGATTCTTAGATCTCAGCCTCTGAATAGCTAGGATTACAGGCATGAGCCACTAGTACCTGGCTTTAAGTTGTAGTGTGTATATATATATATATATATATATATATATATATATATATATATGATGTTGTACAGAGGAGTTACAGTTACATGAGTAGGGTAACGAGTACATTTCCTAGCGAGCATTGTTACCTCCTCCTTTGTTTTCCCCCCAAAATCACTTCCCTCCCCAACTCCCCAACTCCTCCCCCCAACCCTGACATTGTAAAGTTCGTTTTCAACATAGTATCCTGTTAAACTGTGTTCTTATACTTCACCTAAATTCAAAAAGACAGGAAAGAGGAGGGAAGAATGTAGGCAAACAATTTCCTTTTGAAGAAGTGATACAAAATTTGTATGCTTTACATCTGTTTATATTCCACTGCAACAAATATGGACATGAATACATACTTGGCTATAAGGGAGGCTGGGGGATGTTAGTCTCACTAGTTGGTAATCAGGAACTCTTCTAAAACTTTGTGGAGGGCAGTCTGATTACTTAGAGGAAGATGAGAGAAATTGTCAGTGGGGAGAATTATAATTATGATTGTAATGTTACAATCAGTACCCATACTTTGGTACAACTGATCAACTAGAACGCATTGACATACAATTGAATATAGAGAAAATACAAAGTTTTCTCTCTGTCAAAGAAAAGAATCAACCAGGTGCATATCAGCATGGTAAAAAGTGAAAATTATCACCTTATATTTAATAACTGATACAGTTAAATTTATGCAACATTGATTATGTCTTTAGAATGAATGCTTAAGGATTTATAGGCTGAAGGGAGATGTATATTGTAATACAATTCTGTATTTTTAAATGTTGACAAATTCAGATTCAATGAGTTGGCAAAATATGGAAAACGTACTTAGGAAAAGTAGAGCAGATTTCCTGACTTCATTACATAAAGTACTTATACCAAACTACCTTAAGATAAAAATCATCATCAATACATACTTGTAAAGAAGGAGCCTGCAAAGTATAGGCAAAGTAATTGTAAGACATCACAGTTTAGGTTACTTAGACATGTCTGTTCATTCCTCTATGCTAACTTTAGGTCCTGATCATCCTTTGAGACTCAGATCAATGCATGTTTTGTCCTTGAACCATTTTTTTAATCTTGGGTCAACTTGACCATGGCCTTCTAGATACTACCTCCCTGACAGTCTGTCAACCTCTCCCTTTAGTCCTTTCTCTAAATGATCTCATGTGAAGGCATGCTCAACCAACCTAAAGAGCATAAATTTCTCAGATATTTAGAGTTTACTGCTGAATGGGTATTTCTGTGCATCTATAGTCCCTCAAAAGCAATTACTGAATCATGAGTGAATAAAGGAAAGGAGGATGAATGGAGAACATGGAAGATAACACATGACACATGACAATATGACACATCCTAGTTTTATAATCTGAGTTTGTTGCAGGCTTGATAATAACCAAAGATGTGGCCTTGGACATCAATATCTCTGAAGGGGAAGGGGAGCATGTGGAGGGAGGATCATCAGAGAAGGAGCTTCTCGAATCGTTCACATGTAAGATGATAAGCTCTGAACCAGAACAGTAAAAGATTAAGTTGTCATAGTGAAGAAAGGAAAGGCTTGCTGATTATGGAGATGTGACAGAGAAATAAAGTATAAGGTTTGTCCTTTAAAACATTAGTCATGAAATGGTAACATGTAGACAAGAGCAAACTCTTGTAGTCAATATTTAAAGCCCTATATTAAATACCTATGTGTCTTAATTGAAAGATATACATATATATATATATATAAAATGCACATATGTATCTTATACACATTACCATGCACAACACACACACACACACACACATATATACAGGACTTTTTTTTTATCTTTCCTGGTTATAAAAACTGAATTGGAAGAAGGATCAAGAGGGAACTCATATATGCACACACACTGAGTCATAGATAAATTATATACGACTCTGGACATTCACGTACTGAAGCCAAAGGAGGATATGCATAGGAGTGTTGACAAAGACTCAATAACTATGTGCAGATAGTCCTATAAAATTATATTCTATGAAATGAACTCCAAGAAAAGGAAACAAACATTTTTAGTTGCCATTGGTGCTGTTTTGGTTTTCTTTTCCTTTGTCTTATTTGTTGTTAGTTTGTATTTGTGAGGGTAAGAGAGAGCACACTAAAGGCAGAACAAGGGTAAACACAACAGTGATACTCACTAGACACTGTGTGAAAAATGAACTGGATATCTTGTGGGTGGGGACCAGAGAGAAAAACCTGGTGAGAGGGAAGGAAAGGGAGACATGGTTCAAAAAGAATTGTATTCATTACCAATTACCTTATTCATGTAACTATAACCCCTATCAACCCTATATCAGCCCCTATAACCCCAATATCAACTCTACAAAAACAATAAAGTAAAAGAGATGGGAACTCAATAGCTACTTGCTGGATACCATGATATCACGTTTCCCTAAGCTTCCAGTAACATTAAGCATCAGCCTGAATCCTAAAAGAGAAAAAAAAACAGGCATTATGTACCTCTTTTTAAAAAAAACCCATACCATCTATTGATACAACAGGATGAAACCCAAGTAAACAAAAACCCCTGGACATACTTGCCAATTTTCAGAAACTAGAGGAAAGAAGATCAGATGGACACACACAATAAGTAGGCAATAAGAAAAATCCAGAGTTTCTCTGGGAAGTCAAGCAGCACAAGTCCATCTAAGGACTTCGTAAGGAAAAGTGTAATAGAAGAAAATCCATCAGATTAGTAGAGCCTTTAAATATATGTAAAAAGTTTAAGTGGGAAACAATGTATATTGTTCAATATAAAAGTATTCACGTGTTTTTATTTCACTAACTACATTTCTAATGTTTCTGGGTTGTATTTTTTTCTTTTTCTTTCTTTTTTTGGGGGGGCTCCGGTCATGGGGCCTGAACTCTGGGCCTGGGCGCTGTCCCTCAGCTCTTCAGCTCAAGGCTAGCGCTCTACCACTTGAGCCACAGCGCCACTTCCGG
>NW_012267519.1:383368-423671 GCF_000151885.1 Dipodomys ordii
AGGGACAGCGCCCAGGCCCAGAGTTCAGGCCCCACGACCGGACTCCCACCCCCCAAAAAAAGAAAAAGAAAAATGCAAATTAAAATTCCAGTAAGATATTGCCTGTCCCCAGTAAGAATGGCTATTATTAAAAAGTTAAAATATAGCGAATACTATATTGTATTTCCCACTATTGATGGAAATATAAATTAGTACAGTTACTATGGAAAACAGTATAGAGGCAACTCAAAAAATGAAAAATAGAACTAGTATACAAACCAGCACTTCCACTCCTAGCTATTTGTTCCAAGGAAATGAAGTCAAGATTTCAAGACATATCTGCATTCTTGTGTTTATTGTAGCACGATTCACAAGTCGGATCATCATAATTGACCATCAGCTGATGACTTGATAAACTGTGATATATATATATGTGTGTGTGTGTGATCTATAAATATGATATATACACATGATTAAATATTATTCAACCTTAGGAAAAGGGGAAATTCTGTCATCTCAACAGCATGAAATTACTTGGAAGAAATTATGTTATGTTGTGTGAGATAATCCAGGAGCAGAAAGGCAAATGCCACATGTTCTCCTTTATATGTGAAATCTAAAAAGTAGTTGAACTCATAGAAGCAGAGAAGAGGCTAGACATGAGATATAATGGACATGAAGGATATAAAATTCCAGTTAGGAAAAATACATGGAAACGATGATAAAATTTCTTAAAGATAGCAAAGTAGATTTTTTTTTAGTGTTCTCACTGTGAGAAAGAAGTAATAAATTTCATTTACTTAATTTAGACATTATACATGATATAGATACTTCAAAATGTCATGGTGCACACAAGAAATATATTCAAATTTCATTTTCCAATTAAAATAAAAAGAAACTTTTGTCTATACTGTGAGTATACAAGCTATTCAATTTCTGTACTCTTTAGTTTCCTAATAATAATATTAGGAATACCTCTAAGTATTAATTCAGTTAATATATACAATGTATTTAAAAGACATTTTGTTACATAAAAAGCAATATAGAAGCTGGGTGCTGGTGACTCATGCCTATAATCCTAACTACTCAGGGAACTGAGATTTGAATATTGGGGTTCGAAGCCAGCCTGGGCAGGAAATCTATGAGACTTGGATCTCCAATTAGCCACCCAAAAATCAGAAATGGAGCTATGGCTTAAAGTGTTAGAGCACTAACCTTGTGCAAAAGAGCTTAGGGACAGTGCCCAGGCCCTGTGTTAGAGCTGTACAAATGACAGTGTTATTATGTCACTTTATTATGTTATTATTTATTATGTTATTATTTATTATGTTATTATTATTATACTGAACTCCTACCAGGAGTCCTGGTAGGAATCCTTCCACAAATTTAGGAAGGAAAAGTTTTAAATGAGTATTTTGTGAATCAGAGCTGCCTAATGCATCTTGTTGTTAGCTTCTTATGATGGTATTTGGCTACAATTGGAAGATGTCTCTTTGTCTTAATCTATGAGTACCCTCAATCAATACTAGGGAAATAAGTCCAATGTAACTCAATATTTCATTTTGCTTATATTTTTATACCAAAGCTTATACTTAGAAAAGTTAAGGTGCTGTAAAATGACCTGAAGGTCAATCAAAGGTGTGCCTATAAAAGAAGTAAGTTCTAAGAGCATGAATGTTGAAAGATGAAGGAAAATAAAAACAGTATGTTATATTATCATAACTGTTGTTGGAATCATCACTCTGTTGGAAGATGGCTAAGCAAAAAGTAAGATCCAGTACATGTTGTCATAGTGGTCCACAAGTTGAAATTATATTTATTACATAATGGCAGTCAAGCCAGAGTTGGAATTGTAAGGATCTCTAAAATCCTTAGCAGGCAATCACTGGGACTTGGTCATCTATTGAAGTAGTTAGTATTTGTCAATCATGTGTTAAATGCCTTCCATAAAGTATGCCATTTAGTCCTGACAACTGTGTGAGGTATCCAAAACTATTATCCTAATTTATAGTTGAAGCACAGAGAAATTTCGGTATTCATGTTTTAAATCCAAGACTATCCAACAGGCAATTAAATGCATTTAATGCAAAATGGTATCTGTTCAATGTCATGCTTCTTACTTAGGCATAATATCTTCTTACTAAGATATAATATCTCAAGGATCATCTGGTGATTCTCCACTTACCAATAAGTTTTTGCCTCAATTACAATTTAATAATTTCTTAATAACTGTGACAATTCTCTATTCTTAAAAAAAGCTTCTGACTATTAGATTTTTTTATAGTCCTGGAGTTTGAATATGGAGCCTTTTGCAGGTTCTCTACCACTTGAGCTATACCCCTACCCCAACAATTAATAGTTTTTCTGGGATCATTTTTTTAACTAGTGCCAGTTGCATTCATGATAAGCCACAATTTTTCTAAAAGTATGTGCTTATTTTTAAATGAAAAAGATCAATAACAAATACATTTAGATTAAGTATTGAAATCTTTATAAAGAAATATTTGTGATATGATAGTTGGTGTATATTAATGGTCAGCTTCTTTAGTATGGCTCTATAAGGTTTATGAAACATAAAGAGGAAACATAAACATATCTGGGAGAAATGAATAACCAAGTCTGAATGAGGATGATGTGGAAAAGTGGGATATTTCAGCCACAGTAGTGAAGGGAATAAAGGATAATAGAGGGTGGGAAGATAGGGGAAGCAGTAGTAACTGAAGCGGGGCAGTTTGTTTAAAGTACAATATATGTATGTGTAAATATCACAAGGAAACCCCTTTGAACAATTGTCCTATGCTTAAAGAATGAATATTACGAATGTAAAACAAAGCTTATCTGGTGATGGGTACTAGTGGGAGGGAGAAGGTGAACAGAGACAGTTCTTTATGTATTATGTTTTTGTAAATTTTGAAGTTCATTTGTGTGAAAATGTAACAATGAAGCTTGTTGATATTGGTTTTGGAAAGAGGAAGAGGGAATTAGGGAGATTGATGGAGGAGTTGAGTCTGATTAAGGTATAAATGGACATGTCAAAATGAAATCTTCTTACTAATTGGTGCTAGTAAAAATGTGGGGGGAGGAAGGTGTAGGCGTGGCACTAACTAGGAGGTAGGGCATGATGCCAAAATCAAACTAGTAAAGATTTGTGACAAACTTTGAGATCTGGAAAATCTGAAGGTGAGGAACTATGGAATTATGGCTCCAGTGATCTAACTAGTAGAATGATTTTGCATGCTCAAGAGTCCCCCAAAAAGGTAGGCTCAAATTGTCCTGTACATTTTGATCTTCTAAAAATGTGTCCGCCTGCAGGGTCTATATTTACATTATGACTTCAGCAGTAGAAACAGGTGGCTGAGTCTTTTAACTTCCCATCTTGAATCTTTTTTTCCAGATGTACATATTTTTATCATATTTCTAATTATAAAAAATCATGCTTATGGAAAAATTGAAAAAAGAAAATTATCTGGACAAAAATAAAAAAATCAATACCTTATTTCCTAACTTACCTCAGCCCCTCCAATTTGGTTTCAAGAATTGAATAAATAGTAAGGTAACTATTAATGGCTGAGTGGAGTGTGAGGAAGGAGAAACTACTTCTTTTCTGTCCTGGCATTCTAGAAAAGGGTGCGGTAACGCTTTCACAACATAACCACTAAAAAAGTAGCAATAGTTAATGTAAGTATAGAAAGATGCAGCTCCCTGGTAATTGGAGAATGGCAAATTCCAACCTTAAGGAGAGGGGGCCACTTTTGACCTCTGGAATTAGCAAAGACAAAAATGAGTGACAGGGCCTGGTGTGATGGGGGATTTGGAGGTTGGTAGATCGGACCACTTCCATAGAACTGCTGGTGGGAGGGGGAAGTGGGACCAGAGTTGGAGGATGATATAATCCTCACATGACCAAAAGCTGACAAGAGCACAAGTCCTTATATTCCCGGGCTTCTTTCTCCTCTGGGTACCAGCGTTGCCGCCCTGCAGACTTGTGTCCTGTGGCCAAGGAGAGGAAGAGGTAAATTCCTTACAGGCCAACAGGCTTGTGTGAAGAAAGTGCTTGGATCCCTGGGTAGTAGTGGCTGAATGTAGTGACTGGAAAGATCCAGCCTTGCTTTCCCAAAATGCCAGCAAGTTGGTGGGAGATAACTGTATATTTTGAAGGGGGAGTAAAAGGGCCAAATGGAAGTCTTTAGAGACACACAAATACTTAATGACAGGATTTAACTTCTCTTATCTTGGAAAGCTGTCTCTTTCCTTCTCCTTTCCCCAGTTAGTTGGAGAAAATGGTAGGCCTGGAGTTGGGATTGACGGATGAAGAAAAGACTAAAATCCTGGGATGGAATCAGAGAAATTAAAGAAAATCTGAAACTAGTTTGCCTTCCTCAGAAATGCAGGCATGCTACAGTGGTGGTGTAGGGAAGTGCAGGGGTGGGGGGATTGTACCAGGACCAGGCTTGAGTGGGAGATTGCATGGTGGTTACAGAAATATTAGAAGAAGGGAAAGGAACCAAAAGGGAACCTGGCAGTTGGTGATTTGGAGTTGCCAGAGTGATGAGAAAACCAGATTCCAGATGTCTGGTTTCTGAAACAGGTTGATCTACAGAGAATTCTATCTTCTCCGCCCCCTTCCTTTTGTTTGCAGGTCCAAAGAGCTGTATTTGCAGACACTTCGAGGCAAAGAAAAAGAGCAGAAAACAATCTCGCCTCTGCACAGGTCAGTGTGAGGGAGGCCCTTGAAACGAAATTTCTGAGAGCGAGAGTTGAGAAAGGCAAAAGCCGGGTAAATTCATGGCCTCACAGTGCACCTCTACATCTTAACCTTCTCCTGCCTGGTGGACAAGCTGTTAGCCTTGTCTGCTAGGGAAATGGTATGTTGGGGGTGGGGATGAGGCGAGTAGAGTGGGAATGGAGCCCAGAAACATTTCCAACTCTGTGGGCTGGACGTGAGGGGAGGGTGTGAGGGGTTGGGTGAGTATTCTGCCTCAAAGAGAGACTGAGAACCCTGATTCCAAAGTGCCGAAGCAATCGATATCTACATTTTCTCCCTAAAAGAAGCAGAAGACGACATCATGCAAAAATCCTGCAAAGAAAATGAAGGAAAGCCCAAGTGCACCATGCCAAAAAGGGAAGATGAACATCTTTGTGGAGGATTTGAACGCCAGCAAACGGAAGGGAATTTTAGGCAAAGGCTGCTTCAGTCTCTCGAAGAATTTAAAGAGGACATGGACTACAGGCATTTAAAGGATGAGGAAGTGGCAGGAGAGGGAGATGAGATGGAAAGGTGCTTAGAAGAGATAAGAGGTCTGAGAAAAAAATTTAGGGCTCTGCATTTTAACCACAGGCATTCTCGAGACCTTCCTTTTCCCATTTAAGGCATCTCTCACTAATCATTTATGTTCTGTTATTAATATTACCCCTGCTTTTTTTGTATCTTCACTTTCTTGCTAAATAGTTGCTATCCTTATACTCTAATTCTTGAGTGGTTACATGTGCACACAACTTTTATTGCTAACATCTCATCTTTTAATTCAGTCTCATCCATTTACAGGAAATCATGCTCATCTAATCATGTATTATAAAGTAAAAACAACACGCTACCAATGTATGTGTACATTTATATATGACATCATGTAACATGACATGTCTGAATTATTGTACACCAAAAGTTAACAAGGAATCTCTATGTGATCTGCATTTTCTTTCTGTATTGCCTGTCTACATCTTCTCATTTCCAAAAATGAATATTTGTGTGTGTATTACTTGCACACACACACACACACACACACACACACACACACACAAACTAGGCACAATGAAAAAGCCTGTCAGTCACTTTTGAAAGGCAGTAACACATTTAATAACAGAAGTATAAAAAATGTAAACTGTAAATTACCTCTGGCTCTCTTCACCAGAGAAATAAACTGGCAACTATTATAAGAAACATATGTTGAAGGCCTGATCTTTTCATGGGGAAAGTATTTGCCTCACAGTGCTGCTGTAGGAAAGAACTGTCAGTGATTCTGAACTGTATTTGATAGGACCTTGCTTTTGCCTGTGCAATAGAGAACCCCAACCTGCTATAAAACTATCAATTATTTGAGGGAGGACATGGTGTGATTCCAACTGCTCAGGAACATATCCCATAGGCAAAAGTGGGAGCTTCCATTCCAATCCTGTGCTTTTGATCTCTATTCCTACTTCCATGGGTCCTTGGCTCTGGGATGTCAACATCTCCACTCGCTACTAGTGCATTTGGGACTTTTGAGTGTCAAGAATCTCACTAAATTTCCTGGAGTTCCCAGTGAGTTCAACTCATACTCTTTTCAAACTTCTCTCTGCTGTATAATGACACTTAAACAGATAGGACGGCTCTATGGGTGCTGGGGCCACAATGTTTTCACAGTCCTTATCAAAATGGCAAATGTTTTAAATCACAGGACCTTTCACCTCCTTAGGTGTCTTATGTGATGAATCCATTTAGGAGTGGAACAAGGTACCAGTTTGATGAAATATATCATACTATACTCAATATTGATGCTCTTAAGTTCAGGGACTAAAGGTTTCATGTTCATCCTGTGAGAAAAATCTCCATGAACACTGATGGAAGGTCTAACATTGTTTCATCAGATTCTCAGGGGACATTTATACTACAGAATGTGATGCAGGGAATAGATTTAAGAGAACAGATTCCTACTTGCCATCCCATCTCTTCTTTTTTTTTGGGGGGGTGTCCGGTCGTGGGGCCTGAACTCTGGGCCTGGGCGCTGTCCCTCAGCTCTTCAGCTCAAGCCTAGCACTCTACCACTTGAGCCACAGCGCCACTTCTGGCTTTTTTCTTTTTGCTTATGTGGTGCTGAGGAATCGAACCCAGGGCCTCGAGCATGCAAGGCAAGTGCTCTACCACTGAGCCACCTTCCCAGCCCCCCCATCTCTTCTTGAACCATGTAAAACTGCTTTGTGGAACTAAGATTATATGTACATACATATGTTTTGTAAGACATAGATACTAACATAGGAAAACTAATATATTAAACTACAAAGCACACACATATTTAAGAGCACTATTTTCTAACTGAACTTTTTACATTCTACATGATAAAACAAATACAATATATTTTCACTATAGTCTCATTTATTAATTCTGTGATTAACATGTAGTGGATATTTGATAAATACTTATTTAATTAGAATTCTAGTACATAGTTTTACTTCTACTTATATATAATTGGGGAAAATAACTACTTCACTTAGAAACTACCTTACACTTTCAAAAGGAACTCAACAGGAATTTCCCACATTCAGTCCATGAAATGATTGTATTATTTTGTAACTGGTATCTCTTTTAAAAGTCACGTCTACATTGCTAAGGGTCATTATAATCATCTAGAGTACGTATTACTTAATAAAATGTAAAATGCCAATATATCTTACTCACTTAATCATACTCTTACAAACACATTGAGCCTGAATCTCTGTTCATTTGGCCTGGAAATCTTCCATGCTGATGCTCCTCTGAAATGATAGCCTCTTTCTTGCCTTATAAACCCTCATCATGGACTCTCAACTAAGCTGTAGAAAAGGAACCTTTTTCTTATCACAGATGCCCTGGGTTTAAAAGTAATAATTAGAGGCTCCTAACAGTGAAAACCATCGTTACTATAACCTGAAAATTCTGAAAAGAAGATAGAGTATCTATCAAATAGACTTACGTGAAAACAAACATTTACTCTTAATAGGATGCAAAAAGACAATAAAAATAGCAAAGTATTCATCTCTATACAAGAGGTAAATGTATGTATACTGGCAACATTCAACTTTATTGAGGATATAGGCATTCTCATATTCAGTGAGACAAGTGATTGCTAAATATATTTGTATACTTCAATTCACAATAGCATGCAAAAGTTATATATTTTACATACTCCTTTACCCAACATTCTTTTTGATTGGAATTTTTTCTAAGAAAATAATCATAAAAATTTTATAAAGAAAATAATCATGAGGAGGAAACATCGATTTATAAGTGTATTTGTTTGAAGATTTAACACATTTGAAGACAATTATTTTTATTTTAACCTAAGAATCAAGAAACTTAGACAACTGAATCAAAAGAAAATGAATAAAGATATCTACTTACCATATTCATAAAAATGTATCCTAGGAAGATTAAATATAAAAATGTGAAAAATAAGCCAGGCACCCATGGCTCATGCCTATAATCTTAGCTATTCAGGACGCTGAAATATGAGGATCTTGGTTCAAAGCCAACCTGGGCAGGAAAGTTCATGAGACTCTTATCTCCAAATAAGCACCAAAACAGCCAAAAGTGGAGTTGTGGTTCAAGTGGTAGAGTGCTATCTTTAAGCAAAAACAAAATTCAGGGATGGAACCCAGGCCCAAGTTCAAGCCCCAGGACCAACACAAAAAATTTGAAAATAATTATTAAAATTTGCAATGAAAATAAAGAATTACATAAGAAATTTTTTGCTAGTCCTGGAGCTTGAACTTAGGGCCTGGGTACTGTCTCTGAACTTCTTTTCATTCAAGGCTAGCACTCTACCACTTAAGCCACAGTTCCCCTTCTGGCTTTTCTTTTTTGGTAGGTTAATGGAGATAGTCTCATAGATTTTCCTGCCCATGCTGGCTTTCAACTGTAATTCTCAGATCTCAGCCTTATGAGTAGCTAGGAGTACAGGTATGAACCACCATCACCCAACTGTATAAGATTTTTTTTGAAATAGGGAATCACTATGTAGTTCAAGCTGGTCCCAAACTTGATCCTCCTGTCTTGGCCTTTATACTGCTGAGATTACAGGAATGTAACATCAAGTCTGACAAAAAAATTGTATAACCTTGTAATAGTGATTATATGCTTAAGCAAGCAAGAAATCCCAAAAGTTATAAAAGAAAAAAAAATACCAACAATACAAAGACAATATATATTCTGGGAAAAGACATTCACAATGAGCCAAAAATTGTATGAACTTGTAATAGTGGTTATATACTTAAGCGAGCAAGAAATCCCAAAAGTAGGGAGGGGAAGGGGAATAACAAAATGCTGAAACAAGGACACAGGATGAAACATTGCAACAATAAAGCTCACAAAAAATATATTCATACTGTATAATTCAACCTTTGCTTTGAATTCATATTTATTTTGTTTTTTTGGGGGGGGAGTCCGGTCATGGGGCCTGAACTCTGGGCCCTGGGCGCTGTCCCTCAGCTCTTCAGCTCAAGACTAGCGCTCTACCACTTGAGCCACAGCGCCGCTTCCGGCTTTTATTCTTTTTGCTTATGTGGTGCTGAGGAATCGAACCCAGGGCCTCAGGCATGCAAGGCAAGCGCTCTACCACTGAGCCAACTTCTCAGCCCCTGAATTCATATTTATACAAACTCATTAGAAACTGTAGATGAATGTTTTTGGCATTGTATATGGGCGCCAAAATATTGAAAACAGACTAAATCATCAATAAGGAACTAAGCTGTTGTCCATCTGTACTAAAAACACAAAACATACACCATATTAAAAAGAAAGAAATTCATATATTGACTTTGGACTGGGATGTGGCACAAGTCATAGATCATTTCCTAGCAAGTATGAGAATCTGGTATCAATACCCAATACTTTTCCAATATATCACTAATTTGGAGGATGTGCAGCTGAACAATGTATATTATTTGTCTCCTACTAGCTTTGCTGTAAATGACATCTCTGATTTGTGAATTATGATGATACCAGTTGCTTAGGTTGCTTTTCAGTAATTTGAAGACTGCTGTTGCTGACTTTAAATGAGCCTAGAAGTCCAATGGGTGAGTAAATGAGATGGGAAAACCTTAGTTTCATGCTTTCATATTGTATCTCTCTCCTTTGCTACCTTAAAATTTGCATCAGATTTCTGCTCAGTTCTACCTGTAGACATGTTGTTTGAGAAATGTTTTGTCTGGAACTGTAAAGCAAAATTGTTTTGACTTAACTTGCCTAGACTTTTTAAAATAAAAATGTTAAAATAGCATTCTCTATGATTGTCATATCTTCGAGAAAAGAATAAATATATAATAAAAGCAAAAAACATAAAAGTATAATAAAAGCACAAAAGCTATACTCTATAATACAAAGATAACTTATATTCTGTTGTATGTCCTCTTGATTCTTATTCTAAGTATATGTAAAACACCTTAAATGAGATAATATTGTATATATTTCTTTGTGAAATTCCTTTTACCTGTTTCATAGTTATTAGGCTTGCCTAGTCTATTTCTTGACCCTTTAAAACTGAAGACAACAGGATAAAAGTGGGGTAGGGATAAAGTCCTATCTTAGACTAATGAAAAGATTTCTACTTATTAATTCTACCTAGACCAGTGGCTCCCATTTCTTCTTCCCCTCCCTATAATGCCCTTTCATATATCTGAGTCCTCTGAAACGATCAGCTCACAAATGAAAAAGGTGCTCACATCTGAGTTATTTACTATCTCTAGAAATAAGCTAACCCTCAGCAAGGCCTCAGATGTCAAATTTACCAAATACAGAAAGTAGAAAGTGAAGTTGTAATATTAAACTCTCCAATTAAAACACAAACAGGCATAAGATCTGAGGATGGAAGTTTGGAGCCAGCCTAGGCAAATTCAAGACACTTTTATTTCCAAAAAAATCCAGAAGTGGAGGTGTGGCTCAAATGGTAGAGCACCAGCCTTATATGACAAAGTCAAGCCAGAGTGTGATGCCCTGAGTTCAAGCCCCAGCCTCAATACTGGCAAAAAAAAAGAAAGAAAGAAAGAAAGGCAAACAACCAGAATAGATTTTGAAAAGGCACACTCCAACTCTAAGCTATCTCATTTCATATTCAAAGACAAATATAAGCCGGGTGCTGGTGGCTCATGCCTGTAATCCTAGCTACTCAGGAGGCTGAGATCTGAGGATCGCGGTTCAAAGCCAGCCCAGGCAGGAGAGACTGTGAGACTCCTATCTCCAATAAACCACCAGAAATCCGGAAGTGGCGTTGTAGCTCAAGTGGTAGAGCGCTCGCCTTGAGCTGAAGAGCTGAGGGACAGCGCCCAGGCCCAGAGTTCAAGCCCCACAACCGACAAAAAAAAAAAAAGACAAATATAGACTGAAGTGAAAGGATGAGAAAAGATATCCTATGTCCCAAGCAAGAGTGCTGATGTAACTATAATAATGGGCAAAATGGACTTTTAGTCAAAACTCTTTATAAAGACATTATATATTCATAAAATATTGATCATGATGGTGGAATCACAATTCTAAACATATATTAAGAAGGATAACGTATATGAAGGCAAGCTGCCAAATTGAAAGGGAGATGGACAGCTATATAACAGTCAGAAATTTCTATACCCTATTCTCAATAAGACAGAAGACCAATGACTAACACTATGTCAAATAATTCAAGCAGACATATATAAACCATATCCTATGACCACAAAGCAATGTACATTGCTCTGAATATATATGGAAAATTATTTAGTTACGCCATGTTCAGTTCATAAAATAATCCTCAATAAATATAAAAATAATGACATAATAGAAAACATTTCTCCAACCATAATGTAAAGATGGTTGAAACCAACGAAAACCTAAAAACTGAAAATTTTAAACAGAATATTAAAATTTTAAACTGAATATTAATCCTGACACCCTTTGAAAACTAGTGACCCAAGTAACAAATTACAATTATATTTGTTTTTTATTAGTGAAGAATGTAAATAAAAGGATAAAGAAGGATTTTAGTATTTGCTGCCTAAATTGTCTTTTTTTTCCATGGGTGAATATCGAACTCAGTTCTTTAAACAGGTTAGGAAAGTACACTATCACTGAAGCTGCATCTCTAACCCTTTGACCACTTTATCACTTTTTAAATGTATGTCATTATCTCAAGTAGTGTTTCTTTTCTTAATATTTACCTCATTACATTTTCATGACCTCGCCAGTTTTCCTTTGGTTACTGTAGACAAATATTTATTTTTCAACATTTTGAATTTCAACGATTCTCTATCCTTACATTAAGGTGTGTTTCTTATAAGCAGCATTTCATTTATGTATTTATTTAATATTTTGGTGGTGCTTGAATTTGAATTCAAAGTCTTCTACTTGATGGACAGGTATTATAGTGCTCAGTCACATTTCTATTCCTTTTTTGTTCTTTTTTATGCAGTTAATTAGTTAGCATTAGGGTGATGCACAGAGGAGTTACGGTTACATAAGTCAGGTAATGAGTACATTTCTCTTTTAACAGTGTCACCCCTTCCTCACTCTCTCCCATTTTTCAATCTCTCTCCAACCCACAAGTTGTGTAGCTCATTTCAACATAGTGTTTAGTGAGTAGCACTGCAGCATTTGTTCACCCTTTGTCCCACCCTTTCTGTGTTTCTGTTATTCTTGAGATAGGATTATGCTACCACCAGCACACACCTAGGCTGTGATCTGCTTATTTTAGGTTTGCTACAATAACTACAATAACAGGTGTGTGCGACTGTGCCAAGCTCTAAGTTCAAAAGGGATCTCACAAGTTCGTCTGCTCAAGCTGGCCTCAAACTGCAATCCTCCCAATCTCAGAGTCTGAGTAGGTAGGATTGTAAGTGTGAGACACTGGCACGTAGAAAAATGTATTATTTTATCCAGCATCATATGGAGTATTCAGTTCATTTATATTTCCTGTACTTATTGATTTTATTTATGTCTGTGCCTCTCACTACTTGTTTTCTATTTGATCCTTTTGTTCTATGTTATCACTGATTAGATTAGTCCACTAGGCCTTAAGAGAGGAAACTTGTGAATTCCTTAAACTAGTGTTCATTATTGTGTGCCCATAACTGTGTTAATAAGTGTACCTGCTTGTTCAAGTTACATGTGTATTTTAAGGAGAGAGTTTATCTTATTAGTTTCTGAAAGGGGATTGTAATGTATAAAAAACAGGCGAAAGGTCTTATAGCTATAATCCACGAGTGTGGATTTTGTTCCATGCCTGGATTCACAGAAAGTGAGTATTTTACCAGCTATATCACTTGTCTATATACTGTAAGTCCCCTCTCAACCTCCAGGTTCTCCTTGGATTAACTCATCCACTGTAGTTGTCACTGTATTCCTAGAAATGATGGCATCAAATTCCGTGTCTTTAGCCTAGAACTCTCTCTGGCTCTACAGGTTTTCAGCTAATTCTTTAGCAAAACTCTTCTCCTAGATGTCCCCAGAGTACCTTGATATAAACACATCCAAACTACTACTGTTCCATTATCAATCAAAGTATATCCTATTTCTGTACCCCAGTCACCCAACTCAGGGATGATCAGACTTCAGTGCTGGCTCTGGCCCTTTACCTTTAAGTTTCTCCAATAGATAGCCAAAGTGTGTTCAAGAAGGAAAGTAAATCCAATGTGATATTGTAAAATAAGTTTGAGGATATTGTTTATAGCACAATACTTACTCAGTTTTGAAAACATATATGGGTAAAAACTATTTAATGTTTTGCTGTGTGAATGCTTGACACATTTGTCTCCTATGCATATGCATCTATAAAATAAAATTTGAATTTCCCATTGCTGAGAAGTGTCTTAATTTTGAACTGGATAGCTTTTTTCTGTGGCCTAGCTTCTGCCTCTTCAATTTCTGTTCTTTCTGTTCGTTCTATTCTTTCTTTCTTTCTCTCCTGGGTTTTAATTTAGGGCTCAAGCACTGGGCTTGAGCTTTTTTGCTCGTCTGGTACTTAACTCTACATGAGCCATAGTTCCATTTCCAGCTTTTTAAAATTTTCAGTTGTAGGGCCTGAACTCTTGGCCTGGGTGCCATCCCTGAGCTCTTCAGTTTAAGGCTAACACTCAACCACTTGAGTCATAGTGCCACTTCCAACTTTTGCTGCTTGTGTGGTGCTGAAGAATCAAACCCAGGGCGTCATGCATGCTAAGCAAGCACTCTACCACTGAGCCATCTTCCCAGCCCCCATTTCCAGCTTTTTGTAGCGAAATGGAGATAAACATTACACAGACACTTCTACCTTGACTGGTTTTGAACAATGATCCTCAGATATCAGTTTCCAGAGAACATAGAATTGCAGGTGTGAGCCACTGATGCCTAGCCTCTGTATAATCTTAAATTAATCTTTCTCATAAGGAGGACTTGACTTCTCAAATCCTCAATATCACAGATTTTGATTTTCCTTCAGGTTCTGGAGCTAGTTGCTTGATTATCTCCGTTATTACCAGTTTTATTCAATGTTAGAAAAAATAAAAGAAAGTAAAAGAAATAGTGGGATTGTAACTTGCTGTTTCAAAAATATTAGAAAAATAATACAACATAAAAATGTGTTTAAGAAAACAGATGGCACCAGATGCAGCAGTAGGTACCTATAATCCTAACTAATCAGGAGGATGGTAATGAGAAGAATATGGTTGAAGTCCAGCCCAAGCAAAAAGTTAATGAGGCCCGATCTCATCCAATAAAAACATTGACATGGTAGTACACAACTGTAATTCCAGCTAAGCAGAAATGGGAGGATCTCAGTTCAGGACAGCCTGGGAAAACTGTATGAACTTATTTGAAAAGTAATGAAAGTATACAAGGTTGGGGTTATGACTCAAATGGTAGAGCAACTACTTACCAAGTGTGAAGCCCTGAGTTCAAATCCTAGTACCACAAAAAAAGAAAACAGATCATTGTTTTTACCTGTCCTAATCATCATTTTACCATCTTAATAAATTATTTACCCTGTTGAGAGTCCAAGAGCACATATTCTAGAGACCAGTAGCTTTGTCTGTGTAACCTGTTTGTTGAACAATCTTAGGTAATGTGCCTCTAATGTGCCTCATTTTCCTTCTATGTGAATTAGGGATACCCACTGCATAGTTTCCACAAATTTTTCCTGAAGAATAGGTTAATTATTATCTGTAAATCATTTAGAACACCATCTTCAACAATACTTACACTAAAAGGTTATTATAAATATTGTTGTTCGTTACTATTCTCCATACTACAAATTAAAATGATGGTACATGTATGTATGTGTGTATATGTACACACACATATAATTCGCTAAGGATAATAGTATTGGAACTGTAGAAAATTTAAAAAATTAACAACTTAGGAGCTAGAGGCATGGCTCTACTGGTAAAATGACTTCCTAGGAAGTGTGAGGCTCTAAATTCAATCCCCAGTTACCACCAAAATAAGCAAACAAATAAACAAAAATAAACTGGAATCAGGGTGACACTGATAAAGAAATATCATACTCACAAATTGACACATTGAATTGAAATCACTTTGTATAACTACTCAAAGATAATAAAAAATTGTAATTAATTTCATCCACAAAAATAGTACCAAAGAAAAAAGAACATCATCATTTACCACACATATATGTTGAAATATTATCTGCAGAAGCTAACAGCAATAAAATATGAAACAATTAGTCAACTGGACCATAAATAAAAAGTTAAGAAACAGAGGTAAACTTGAAAAATATTAATGTAAGAACAAACTTCAATTTTTAGGATATAAGGCAAGGCATGGTGATGATGAATGTGGAGGATCTCCATGAGAGCCATGGACTCCCCCTTTATTTCAGTCCCCTAGGCTTTTGCCCTATCATTTTTTCCATGAACAATTCCGTATCATCTGCATCTATATCATATCAATATTTTTGTGCCAGTCCTAGGGCTTAACTCAGGCCTGAGATTTTTTTGCTCAAGGCTATTGCTTCACTTCAGCCACAGCTCCAGTTCTGGCTTTTTGCTAGTTAATTGAAAGTGGCTGGCTTCCAACTGTTATCCTCAGAGCTCAGCCACCTGATTAGTTAGTATTACAGGCATGAACAACTGGTGCCCTACCATATTAATATTTTCACAAGACTATTAATAACTATTTCCCATGTACAATCTTTGAAAGGTGGACTCCAGATTCCTATAAAATTTTCTTTGGTCTTTTGGCCTTTGTGCTCTCTTCATTTTGATCCTCTACATTCTTCCTAGAGAATATTTCTCCCACTTATTGTACTTTGTACCCTATCACTCCTAGAAGATAAAAGGCAGCCAAAAAGATGGAACTCTTGGTGAAAACACCACAGAGGACAGAAGCTCTATTATGAACCTTTCAAGACTTAAAGCTCTAGCTATCAACAGTTTCAGATGTTCATAGTTCCCACCAGAGATGCCTCAAGCACCCTGTAGGAGGCTAACACGAGAAGCCTATCTCTCCTCTAAAGCCTAGCATTTTTTTCCTGTAAAACTTTTTCCAGGCTTTCACCAAAATACAGGACTTGAATTTCTACTTAGGAAGTAACTAAGTTTATGTGCAAGTTTATGTTGAAGGTGGATTACTATAGTACAATCTTAGAGGCATATTAAATATTAAATGAGAGTATATTTGCCAGTAGTGGTATAGTAAGCCTAGAGTCCTAGTTATTCAGGAAGCAGAAACCTAGAAAATCACAGTTCAAAGAACTGTGGGAGAAAGAACAACAAAGAACCTGGGAGACGTAGTGCATATATATAATCTCAGCTATGTGGGAGGCAGATCTGAAAAAAAGGAAAATTCTACCTAAAAATTAACTAAAACCAAAAAGGGCTGGGGCTGTGGCTCAAGTGGTAGTGTACATGCTTAGTAAATGTGAGGCCCTGAACCTTAGTACCTCCAAGAAGAAAAAAAAAAGAGGATTGAGTGGAGTATCATTATTTTTAACATGATAAAATAGATTTACTGGAATAGAGATATTTATACTGCTTTGTAAATATATCATCCACATGGGAATGTGGGTGATATATCGTCCCAATGTAGTAAATAAAAATTATGGTTATAGAATGAAATTGCTAAATGTAGAAATCTGAAAACAAATCTTATTTTAATACATATAGCCAAAAATGCATGCAAGATAAGACAATTTATACTTGTACTAATGATCTATTTCAATGACTCATATAACAGAGATGGTGTGATTTTAATATACATATATATATATATATGTTCACCAATTTGACAGGTGAGAATTAGTACCTTAAAATTCTATCCACTCACAAGCAGAACAATGGAACTGGTGCCCTTCTTTTCCTCTTCACCTTCAATCTCACATACAGAAATTTTATAGCTTGTAGGTGGGGATGGGAGTAGTAACTGGAAGAGAGCAAGGGAATGAGTAACATTGTTCAAAAAGAAATGCACTTTTATCTGACTTATGTAACTATACCCCCTCTGTACATCACCTTTATAATAACCATAAAACATTTAAAGAAATTTTAATATATAGTCATACATATGTGGATGTGTATTATTTATGTTATTTGTACATATAAAATTAAATACATGTACTAAACAGCCAATGAAGTATAGGTTTCCTTAGTATTATGCATTTCATTATGCTATGCATGTAAGTCAGATAAATTAGAAAATCTGGGAAACAGAAGTATAGAAATGCAATGTTCCTATAAAACAATTATGTACTTTCATGCTTAAATTATTTTGTATGATTTCTCCCCCTACTATCACAACTCATGTTCTCATGAGTTGTATTAAGCAAGTTGTACAAACAAGTTTAATTCACTTTGAGTGCTGACTTAAAAATCTAGCCTCAGTTTTCATTGCAATGCAGCTATACTATCATGTCAATGACTACTGCAAACAGGGGTCTAGCAGGGACATGTGAATTCGGGTTGATACTAGCTGGTAAGCAGTGAATTAATATTTACTGAACATATAAGTGGATAGAATGTATGTTTGGCAGCCATCAGATGAAATTAAGTTTAAATAAATATCAAAATATCATTTTATATCATTATATGTACTTAGTTATTGAGGTTTTGTGATCCTCTCCTAAGAATATCCTTCTTTGATCTTACTGTGTGAATGTTTAGAGTCCCGTTTAATTTATCATGGAAACAAGAGGTATTTTTGTTATTTTCTCCTTTATCACTCTTTTTTATTTCTGTACTTTTTGTCTTGCATATGTTTGTTTTGGAGAGGTAAGGAGGAGTACCAAAATGGTGGGTCAAAGGGTGAATAAATGCAGGAGTGATACTCACTAGACACTATGCTGAAAATGAACTATATAATTTGTGGGGGAGAGGGGGTTGGGAGGGAAAAAACTGGGAGAAATGAAGGAAGAAGGGACATTGTCCAAAAGAAATGTACTCATTATGTAGCTGTAACCCCTCTGTACATTACAATAACAATTTTTAAAAGAAATTAAGTATAGATTCTTCAGGTTTTTCTTTGCTTCTATGTATATTTTTAATATAGATAATATAGTTATTTTCTCTTTTTTTTGGCCAGTTGTGGGGCCTGAACTCTGGGCCTAGGGGCTGTCCCTCAGCTCTTCAGCTCAAGGCTAGTGTTCTAACACTTGAGCCACAGCACCACTTCCAGCTTTTTCTGCTTATGTGGTGCTGAAGAATCGAACCCAGGGCCTCATGCATGCTAGGCAAGCCCTCTACCACTGAGCCATCTTCCCAGCCCATATAGTTACTCTTATTTCATCATTTTATTACCTACTTTTAAATAATTATAGTCTTTATTTTTAAAAATAAAACAAAACATTTTTTCTGGGCAAAAAGTGAGGAAATGATGGATAAATCAAACCAGAAATATAATCTTTTTCTTTCTTTTCTATTCATTGCATTTTTTTCTGGCAGTATGGAATTTGAAATCAGGTCCTTGCACTTCCTAGGCACTTTTGCTTCAGTGTATTTTCCAGATAGGGACCCATGTCTTTGCCCCAGCCAACTGTCATCCTCCCACTCTACTCACACAGAATCTCACTGAGTAGTCCAGGCTGGCATCAAGCTCTTGATCCTCCTATCACAGCCTCCCCTTGGTTGCTAGGATTACAAGCATGCACAACCACATCTGGTCTGGCTTTTTCTGAGTCCATTTTTGTCTCAAAATGGTTAGTAAAATTGGTGCTAGTGGCTCACTGATAAAAATCTAAGCTATTCAGGAGGCATAATGGTTTGAAGCCAGCCTGGGCATATAAATCCAACAAACTCTTATCTCTAAACACAAGTGACAGAACATCAGTTTTGAGAGGAAAATGCTGAGTGAGAGCTAGAGACCCTGAGTTCTAGTCCCAGTACTCCTTCCCACCACCTCATTCCCAGGCCATTGACTTGAGGACAAGTTGTTGGAGCAAGGAAATACATTCATTTGGAAAGCAGCCAGTGATGGGAATCTATCATCAGCAGACCAACTTAGGAGACTTGGGAGTGCAAAAGAGGGAAAGAGGAACAGGAGGAATATATAGGAAAGAACTGATAAATGGAAATTTCTGGGAACCAATCCACTGTCCTGGAAAGGGACATTTTTTAGTCACTCTTCATGTCTGCATCCTTGAATGGGAGAGAGCAATTAGATAAATTTAGATCAACCTTGTGTTACGTAGTTCTCAGCAAACTATTTTTTAAATGAGTACTGGATCTACATGAAGAATTAAACAGATATCTTACCCAAAGGATAACATAGCAAAAATGATAGATGTAACATAAAGAAAACATGACATCTCAAGCCTTTTCATCCTTCTTTAGTAGGCCCAAGTGAAGAGTCAATGTGTTCAGCAAAGCTGCTTTGAAGTCACTGAAAAGTAACCTAGGCAACTGCTATCACCATAACTCACACATCAGAGGTATTATCTACAGTAAAGGTGGTGGGTGGATAATAATACATTGTTTGGCTCTGTAACATTTAGTTGACAAAGTCAAAGGCAGATAAAGCTATAACATATACCTTATAATTAAGGTATATGTTAACTATAGCAGGGACTAACAGTTCTAGTCTTGCACTTAGTGTGCTATTCAGCAGGCCTGAGCCATTAAATACTGAGCTGTGAGAGGGGCTCCAATGCACATTCTTTCCAGCAGTTACACTAATCTGCTAGAAAAACAAGAGAAATAAAATGAGAAGGGGTGAGTTTTAAAGATTTATTATGGGTCAAATGGTTTACATTCATGTTATCATTAAGACGACCTACCAAAAAAAAAAAAGACTTCTTAACAATTCTGTGAGTTGTATGAGTTATTATTATGTCTTTTCAGATGAGCAAATGGGCTCTCATATTACCTGACAATTAATTGATCAATACAATGAACAGGGCTCTGGAGTCAAACATTACTTTTTTCATTAAATATCATTTCCCATTATAAAATCATAATATCACAGCATACCATTTTAAAGCACTTACTGGATCCCAGGATGTAAACTAAGCATTATACATGTGTGAATTCATCTAGCTAAAATTATTTTATCCTTGCCTTTTCAAACTGTAAAAACGTAGAAGCTATTTTTGTAAAGACTAGTCATATTAAGAAAAAATTAATTTCCTTTAAAAATCATACTCCTTTTCTAGGCTGGTTTTACTTTTACAATTGCTGCCCTTCCCACTCCACTCCACACAGCTAAGAAAAAGATTGCAGATGAAATGGAGGCTGGAGGAAGGACGATGGATGGAGGAGTTAGGACCTGGGAGAGAATACTTGAGACAATTCTGAAAAGAGGTAGAAAAGTTCAGTGGCTCCATAAGGATATATGCAGCTGCAGTCCCTCCCAAATAATCAGAAAAGAGCAAATAACATTTTTTTACTCTGAGATCTGCAAGAACAGAAAAGACTAACGGGGCCAAACGTGTGAGTGTGGGGGTGAGAGAGAAGAGGGCGGACCCACATCTGCCGCGCTTTTGGTGGGAGTGGAAACTGGGGACCAGACCTCACTGGTGACGTAGATCCCATGTGATCAGGAGTCGACGTGTGCAGAAGTCCTGCTAGTCTGGTCCTTGTTCCCGTCTGGGTACCAGCTTCCTTCAGCTGGGCAGGCAGAGGTGCAGAAGGCCAGCGGAAGGAAGAGTCAGCTTGCTGGGATTTTGCAGGTTGGTGTACATCCGAGTGTAGCCCCCCCGCGCGGGAGGGGGGGGAGTTTCTAGTGTAGGGGTCGTCAAAGGTAGAGACTTGGAAGAATCCCAGTCAAGTCTCTCAACCCCCTTGACTCTACAGGAAATAATGACTCTAGTGAAGGTAACTGAGGGTCCGAGGGAAAGAAAAGGAGACCTATAATATTTATGCAAAAAGTGATCCTCTAAGCTCTTGGACTTCTTTTCTGACACCCACTCTAGCCCCAAACCCCACCCCAGTCTGAAAGATGGTTGGAAATTGAACGGTTTTTACCACTCTCTGCCTGATGGGAAAGAGGAGAGAAGCGAATTGGGGGGAACAAAAGATGGGAGGTTTTCCGTAAAAGAAATCTTAAGGGAGTAAAGAGACGTGTGCCTGGTCTCCTGTGCAGATCCTCCGAGCACCAAACGCTCGCCCCACCCCCACCCCTTCCCTTCTTCATGTGTCTGCAGGTCTGTTCTTAGCACCGCCCAAGGTTAGAAAAGTAAGAGAAAGAAACGGACCGGATTAGACCCGGGTAAGTGGAAGGAACTTTATAAGGACTCCTGGGTGAAAGTACTGGAGGATACACAGAAGTGGTGGCTTCACCGCCCCTTTTCTCTTCCCCCCTCCTTCCCCTCCTTCAGCCAACCTACTGTTCTGAGAGGGCCTTGATTTCGGCCTTGTGAGGGAGAAAGGGTTGGGGTGGACTGAGATGGGAGGCAGGAAGGAAGGCCTTGGAAAAGGCTGGAGGGAGGGACAAAAGAGGGGAGGCGGTGGAAAGTGGAGGTAAGAGGGGCGGTGTCAGGGAAACGGTAATTGCTGACTGGATTTGTCAGGTGGAATATATTTGATGACGACACTGAATTTTTTTAGAAAACCAAGACTTCTGTGTGGAGCCCCTATACACCTACCTAGCCTTTGATCATTGTCTCTTTGCTTCCTAGAAGTAATTGCAAAGATTAGACAGGAAAAAGGGTGAGAAGCAGACCCAGGCAAAATGAAACCCTGTCAGAAAATCGAAGGAAATCCAGAAAATGAGAATGAACCCAAGCCTGAGGAAGAGCCAAAGCCTGAGGAGAAGCCAGAAGAGGAGGAAGAACCAGAGGAGGAGGAGAATGCAGAGGAAACCTTTAGAGAAAGGCTCATTCAGTCTCTCCAGGAATTTAAAGAAGACATACACAACAGGCATTTAAGCAATGAAGATATGTTTAGAGAAGTAGATGAGATAGATGAGATAAGGAGAGTGAGAAACAAACTTATTGTGATGCGTTGGAAGGTTAATCGAAACCATCCTCACCCCTATTTAATGTAGCTTACCTTGATTTCTATTTTATCCGGTATTAGCATTGCCATAGAGCTTTTTTATTAGCATTTTCCTGGTATATCTTTGCCCATCTTTCTACCTTTAATCTATTACTGTTAGTGGTTTTAGATGTATCTCTTGTTATCTACAGTTCATTGTTTATTGTAGTTGGAACCAATCTACAAATCTTCTTTTAAAAGGAGAGCTTTACTGACTTGTAAAAAAAATGTGGTTCCTGATAGGATTTAAAATGAAAAGAAGTTACTATGAAATATGCAAATACCATATTTTTGAAATCTAATAGTACATTTGTATAAATATTACATATATACACGTAAAACTTTGTGAAGAATGAAAGATGAAAAGTACAATCTCGGTGATGGGATTATTAATGATTTTTTTTCTTCTACTTGTTTGTATTTTCCACACTCCTACAATGGAGACACATTATGGTTGCTAAAATAATAAAAGTTTTATAACTAAAAGAAGCAGCCAATAGTACTTGTCAGTTTACTTTTTTTAGTTACGCAGAGACTTAATATTTGTTGACAAAATATTAGAAGCAAATGTGAACTTCGAATTGGATCTGCCCACTTATCTAGAAGATTAAATTTTACATCACTTCTCGTCTGTAAAAGAAACATAATCTCAGGAATTTTGTGGGTTCAAATAAGGTAAAACCTCAGAGCAATTTCTCAGGATTTTGTCCCCATCTGCTTACTCAGAAAACAAGCTCCTTAGAGATTGCTTCAGATGTTGGAAAGGATGGACTTAAGTAGCTCTCATTTGTGCTTGACAACAAACTCAAGCAATTGTTAGCAATTGTTCTCTACTCTGTGTCTGTCCAGCCTCCCATCCACTTGTCCTTGATACTAAAATGTATAATTCCAGCTGCTTCTGCCCAAATACCAAAATACCCACAGTGGGCCAAATCCCCACATTAACTTCTACAAAAGTGTGTAGATTACCCATCTTCAATTTTGATAAGCCACTGGAGCCAGGACATCTTACAGACACTTTAGCAAATTTTAAACTCATCCCAATACTAAGACAATAGGTCCATCTGAGAACTAGAACAAAAGTCTGAATAACAGACATTATACTTTAGTTAGAATTGTATCCCTGGAGCTGAATGCCAGGGCTCATACTTGTAATTTTTTTGCATGGGAGGTTGAAATCCAAAGGAAAATAGTTTGCAGCCATTCTTGGCTGCAAAACTTACAAGATTTTCCAATAACTAGCAAAACAGGGATGGAGGCATGGCTTAAGTGGTACAGTGCCAGCCAAAAAAGAAATGGGAAGAAATAAAATGCCCTGTATTTGAAGATGCTGTTTTACTTTCCAGACTCCTATTTCCTTAGAGCGCATGATCGTTCCCTGTTCAACAGGTACCCAAGACTTGTATTCATTTTTAAGGGGAGATTTAAGCGGGATCAGAGAATACCCCAGTCCCTAGTTTCAAACATGAAATTTCTATGTGAAGATGTGCCAATTGAGTGTTATTTACCTCTGTGATTCCAGTTATGAAAACTCTTTGGATCTCCACACCACACTTTAAGGTTTCAACAGCCTGAAAGATGTCAGTGGGGCTGGAATTCCAGCTGGAGTTGTAGTTTTATAAAAGCAAAACAATTTTTTTTAAAGGTTAAATCCATTTCCTTATACTTTGAGGGAGGTGTTCAGGCAGGATGTAGAAGGACTCAGCTAAGCCACACTCTTCTAGAGGGGGTCTGCCCTTTGGTTTCTCTCCCTTTAGTCTCATAGCTGGGCTGTCCTGAACAGACATAACTAGAGGACAACTGTCCCCTTTGCGGATCAAAACACTAGACCTCCTCTTTTTTTCCTTCTAAACAGAGATTGAATAGAACTTCTTGCAAGGACCAAAATAGGACCTCAGATTTAACTAACTCAAAACATCAGTTGTGATAGTGTTTATTCCAAACATGATGGCTTTGGATATAATCAGATAGCTTATAGTGAAAGTAAAAGGACTTGATGGTAGACAGGTAATTTTAGATGGTATACACATAATATCAAAGGTAATGTCCTTGTATTTATTTGAGCATGTATTAATAAATACTATAAGTTTAAAGCTCAGAAAGATAAAATTTTTAGGGTGGTATAATAAAATTTGCTTTTCAAAAACTATTCTAATTATATAACTGACTCTGAAGAAGAAAATTCAGTAGAACACAATATTAACAGCATGAGTAGCACACAAATATGGTAAAAAATTGTAGCAGAAGGCATTTCCCTAACACAATTGCTTTAGGTATACTATCTGCAAACATCTGTTAAGAACTGTGCAGAGTCTGAGATTTTACCCTATTTATAAGCTACTAAGTTAGCCTGCTATTTAATGGGCACTGGTAGAAGTTACTTAATTGTTGGATCAGAAACTAAAGGCATTTTTACAACAAAAGCCAGAGCTTCATATTGGTTTCTACTAGTTCCCTTAGATTTCCCAGGAGACATGGGGTCCAGATGGATGCCTGAACATAGCATGTTTTACATTCAAGGAAAGGAAAACTGTGTTCGTGGTATTCACTATTTTCATAGCAAGCACAAGCCAACCTTCTCCGTGTCCAGGAATGTTACCCCATCCCCCAAGGTTGCTTGCTGTAAACACAAGTGAAATAAGATCTGCCTGGGTAAAGAGTGGTCAGGACCTTACATTCTTTGCATACTCAAACAGAACATACAGAGACTCTTGGGACCTTTGGCAGATTGCCTCTCCTAGTTTCTAAACAAAACTTTTTAATATCAATTCCAAGCCTTTAAGGTAAAGAACCTTTGAGAAACTCTGAAACCTCGCTAAATGCTAATATGTATGATGGTGCATACTTGTAATAGCAGGACTTGGGAGGCTAAGGAAAGAAGATGCTGCTCTAGATATTTATCAAGATTTCAAGGCCAGCTTGACCTATGTAGAGATTCAGTCTAAAAAAATGTGTACAAAGATTGCAATAAAGCAGATTTAGGAAGTATAAAGTTTGATTTATCATTGGTAGCTAGAAAAAATAAAATAACAATCATATATTCCCCCCAAAATGTGTTAGACATTGCAACTATGCCATCACAAAACAAAAGAAGTATTAAGTACAAAACCATTGGATTTGTCAGAACTAACGAAAATTTTTTCACTATAAAACTGACAGAAGGGTATGTTTGAAAATAATCCCTGGATTCCATACATATCTAATCACCGTAGGCTTTTTTAAAAAAAGCTAAATATGAGAGAAATTCAGCTCTGTTTTCTCTCCAAGGAAACTTTAAAGGCTGGAAATGTGAGTGCCTAACTCAAGTAATAGTATATAACAGTCTTTGACTGGGGCATTACTGTGAGTTTGTACATAGGGCCTTTTGCCTGCTAAGCACGTGCTCTACAATTTTAACCACAACCAGGTCATTTTTCTTTAGTTACTTTTTTGGATAGGGTCCCATGTTTTTGCCTAGGAGGACCTGGACTGTGAACCTGCTATTTACATATCCCGTATAGCTGGAATTAAAGGGGTGCAACAATATATCTAGCTATTGGTTGAGATAGGATCTTGCTAACTTTTTCTCAAGGCTGGTCTTGAAACTATTCTAATGCCTACCCCTCATTATTACAAGAAATATTATAAAAGTATTACAGGGCTGAGAAGGTGGCTCAGTGGTAGAGCGCTTGCCTTGCATGCATGAGGCCTTGGGTTCGATTCCTCAGCACTACATAAGCAAAAAGAAAAAAGCCGGAAGTGGCGCTCTGGCTCAAGTGGTAGAGCGCTAGTCTTGAGCTTAAGAGCTGAGGGACAGCACCCAGGCCCAGAGTTTAGGCCCCATGATCGGACCCAAAAAAATATTGCAGTATTACAAAAATACTATAGTATTTGAAAGAATGATTCCATCTTGGGATCTAGTATAGGAGTGAGCTACCACTCCAACCAACAGTATTGATATTCTTAAGCCAGCATCTTGCAAGAGCCTTAACAAAAACGTTTATATCACTGATGGATACCTTAATTGCTCATGGAAAATCTTTCCATGTGCTTATTGGCCATTTGTATGTCTTTACTTTGAGAAATATATATTAAACCTTTTGTCTTCATCCTCCTCTCATTGTTTTCAGTATAATGTGGTAAAGTAGCCATTTAAAAGAATGAGGTAGATTTGTATTTACTGCATGTTTGCCATGCACTGTGAAGAGAAAAATGGACAAAAGATACAGCATCTCTCTCCTTTCTCTCTGTCTCTCTGTCTGTCTCTCTGTCTGTCTGTCTGTCTGTCTGTCTGTCTCTCTCTCTCTCTCTCTCTCTCTCACACACACACACACACACACAAGTAACATAATGAAGACATTTAGTTGGCTAAAAAGAGAGGTTATGTCTTATTTTTCCAGTCCTGAGTCTTGAACTCCAGGCCTGGGCACTATCCCTGAACACCATTTGCTCAAGGCTAGCACTCTACCACTTGAGCCACAGTATTAATTGGAGATAAAAGAATCTCATGGACTTTCCTGCCTAGGCTGGCTTTGAGTTGTGATCCCCAGATCTCAGCATCCTGAGTAGTTAGGATTACAGATGTGACCCAACAAGGTCATTTCTTTTAAAGAGGCAGCTCGGTATCTCAACCGGCCTTTGCTTTCCCTCTGATTGTTTAAGAAATAATTATTTTAAAAATTTTCTAAAGGACAAACTTACCATTACATGGGACCATTTAATTAGGTCTTGGTCTTACACAGAGAATTTCTCTTAAATGAACTCAGACCTATCCCAGATGTTACACCATTAAACCATTTTTTATAAAGAAAAAGAATGAGAGACTTAGCTAATGCCTGCCTAAGGTCAAATACCTCACTTTTAATCATGGCTCTGGAACAGTTAATTGTAAATAGTTCCAATACTGCTTTACTGAATAAATTTAAGTTCCTCAGAACTCTATGTTCTTTGAAAAGATGGTTTTAGTTTCTACATTTCTCCCTGCCTTAAAGTAAAATTAAGTCCTGAGTGGATAGGCCTCAATCCTCTTTGGACAGTTACTGAAGAAGGATTTGCAGATATGAATACATATCTTATGTAGATATTTAGTATCTTTTAGAGACCCAAGACCATCGGAAGAGTTAAGACCTCTCTCCAATATGCCATGGCAGGACTAAGTGCTGACTTTGTGTCTTAGCAGCCACAAATTACAACTGGCCTGGTCTCATTTATACTCCAATCCTTTGTACATGTAACTACTTTGACTTTACTGAGCCCCTGTGCTTTACTCTTAGATATTTGCTTTCAGCTGGTTTTAAAAATCACTGATTTTAGTTAGGTTCTGGTGGCCCATGCCTGTAATCCTAGCTAGTCAGGAGGCTGACATCTGAGATTTGTAGGCATCCTGACCAGGAATATGTGTCCCTGAGTTTTTTGCTCATGACTAGAGCTCTACCACCTGAGCCACAGCTCTGCTTCTGGATTTTGGTGGTTATTTGGAGATAAAAGCCTCACAAAGTGTTACTGAAGAAGGGTGTGCAGATATAAATATGTATCTTTTGTAGATAGTATCTTTCAGAGACCTGAGATCATCAAAAGAATAAGACTTGGTTCCAAGATGCCATGAGAGGACAGTCTTGACTTTGCTGATTAACAAAACTCATTACTACTGTGATTACTATATTATGTGGCAGGCCAAACAGTCCCAGTTCAGTAATGAAACACACTCTTAATCCCTATACATTTAGCATTAATAACCTCTTCTTATCCATCCCAGAATAGATATTCTGTCTTTTTTAATTTAACATCCTTGAGATATAATTTGCATACCTAAAATTTCACTCACTTAAAGTATATAATCCTATTATTTTCATTATATGTATAGATATGGTCAATCATCACCAAAATCAATTTTAGCATATTTTCATTGAGTCATAAAGAAATCTCCTATGATCATCCTGCATCTCATTCCCCACCCCTAAGGAAACACTAATGTAACTTCAGTCTCTATAGTTTTCCCTGTCCTAAACATATAAAATATGGTCTCTTATGACTGGCATGTTTTATTAATGTAATATTTTCAAAGTCCATCCATGTTGTAGTAACTCAATCTTATTTTTGGCAAATATTTTTCTAGTATATGATTGATTTATATTTTTAAAATTGATACTGGCAAGAATATGAAACAATATGTTCTTTCACTCATAGATGACAGGGATATAAAATGGTATAGACATTTGGGGTTTTGTATTTATTTCTTGCTACTGAAGCTTGAACTCAGGGCCTCACATACTTGCTCACAGCTGATGCTCTTGAAATACCTTCACTTCCAAATTTTTGCTGGTTAATTGGAGATAAGAATCTCTTGGATTTGCTTTTTGGGCTGGCTTTGAACTGTGATCCTCAGGTCTCAGCCTCCTAAGTAGTTAGTATTTCAAGCCACTGTTACCCAGTGGCTATGTAAGTCAATTTGGCAATGTCTTACAAAGCTAAACATACTCTACATGATCTATAGAAGTCTTTTCTGTGATATTCTGCATATGCTCACTGTCACAGGTAGTTTCTGTTGTTTTTTGGTGTAGATATAAATGAATTGAAATTGCAAGACACACAAGGAAGCAGTGGTGGGGCACTAACTAGTATATGCAAAACCCTGTGTTCTAACCTCAGCACTGGAGAAAAAAATGAGAAAAATGTTTTGAATTGGAAGAAGCCAGAGAAACTACTTGTGATAGTGACCTGATGGATGATATCAAAGAAAATTTTTCAAAGTAGCCATTATAAATATGTTTGAAGATCTAGAAGGAAGAATCATTATGGAAGTAAAAAACAAAGATATGATGAAAATATCTCATCAAAGTGAAATAACCAGGAATAAGCAGGAGGTTCACTTGAGCCCATGTATTTGAGACCAGCCTGAGTAACAATCACAGAAATTCTACATTTGAAAACTATAAATATCTAAAGTAAAAACTTCATTACAAGAACTCAAAAGTGTATTTAAAATGACAGAAGAAAGAAGTAATAAATCTAAGGACAGATTGATGGAATATATAAAATAAAAAGATAATAAAAAGAGTTGAAAATTGAGCTTTAGATAAATACAGAACACTATGAAGTACACTACCATACATATAAAGCATGTACCAAAGTGAGAGACTAGAAAGGTGAAAAAATGTATTCAAATAAAGGCTGAAATTTCCTCCTCATTTATTGAAAAACTAAGTACTGAGGCATACCCCAGGTTTCCTGTTCCTTTGTATATCTTCAAAATTATTACTGGAAGCTAGCCATTTTGGGTAATAACTAAAATAACAAATGTGATTACTGCCCGCATTTTACTCTCCAGGGTTTATAATTCTTATTTGCCTATTTGTTTAGTAATTGATTAGCTGATTTTAGTGACATCTATTTCTTACCACTTTAGCATTAAGCTTCTGATGTTGTGCCTCAGGCAGGAAAATGATTTGATATACTCATACTAACTCTCAACACATTCAACTATTAAGTTGATCTGCCTAGCCATAATTTCTGTGTGGACTAGCTCAACTAAATTTTTCCACTTGTGAAAGAACGGTTCCCAAGGTCAGTTTTTTGTTTGTTATGGTTTATTTGTTTATCTGTTTTTGTTTGTTTTGCCAGTTAGTATCCTTAGCCCAGGCTGGCCTAGAACTGGCAATCTTTCTGCATCTACCTCTCATGAGTTCCAGGCCCACAACACCACAGCCAGGTCAAGATCTGTTTGATATTTGCTCTGACCCCAGAAGTGTTTCCCCTAGCCATTTCTCTTCTTCCTCAGTCTAACAACCCAGACAGACAACAGTAAAAGTTGACCTTCACCAAATCAATCACTTCCAAATTGCCTCCACCATCATTTCTACTGTTTTTGTTGTATGCTTGGCTTAACCTGTCGATGCTCTGTTGCAAATAAAGTAAATTCTACTGGGAAAATATTCAAAGATATATGCTTTCTCATTCTCTTATCTCCCAGAAAAAATCTGTCTAAATCAAAGCTATGGACCCCACAAACTCATGAAGTGGAATAATTGAAGGTAATACTTCTCTTTACTTGTCTCTCCTCTTTGGAGAGATCCACACAGACATCCAGTTCATTCTGCATGGCTATTAGTCCGTGTCTGAGACCACATTGCCTTCTAAATTCATGGTAGTAATTCTACATCTCTAAACATTAATACAGGAAGGTGCTGGTGGCACCAGCAATATCACTCTTCTTTCTGAATGACTCTCCTCTTTAGGAGCTAATCTCTTGGGGGGAACTACATACTGGTGTCCTCTCAGCTTACTTCTGTCAACACAAAAGTGTAACTTTGGGCTACCTTTCAATTGCAGTACTCAGATCTCAGCCTCCTAAACAGCTGGGATTACAGATGTGAGCCACCAGCACCTGCCTGGAGTAGTAACGTTTAGATATCTAGATATATACCATGAATTTAGAATGCAATATTGCCTTAGAAATGGACTAACCATCATGTGGAATGAACTGGATGTTTGTGTGGACATCTCCATGGAAGAGGCGAGGAGGTCCAGGCCTGAAGAGGAGAGAGAGGTGAAGAGAAGAAGCAATATCTTCCATTGTTCTACTGTATTTATTGGCTTACATTTGCTTTCCCTCTTTGTACTTCTCATTAAAACAAATCTGTCAAAAATTAATGTGCTGGGCGCTAGTGATTCACGCCTGTAATCCTAGCTACTCAGGAGGCTGAGATCTGAGGATCACAGTTCCAAACCAGCCCAGGCAGGAAAGTCCGTGAGACTCTTATCTCAATTAAGCACCAAAAAACTGAAAGTGGCACTGTCACTCAAGCGGTAGAGTGCTTGCCTTGAGCTGAAGAGCACAGGGACAGCCCCCAGGCCGAGAGTTCAAGCCCCATGACCGATCAAAAAAAATTAAATAATTAAAAATAACTTCAATGTAAAGGAAATAAGAAAATAGTTTTTTGAGCCATATTTGAATGAACATAGTCTGAGAACATGGATTTAAGTTTCCTTAAATGACATGTTACACTATGGTAGAGGTTACATAAACTTTTATAGTCGTGGAACAAAAAAGTTCATAAATCAAATTCATTTATCAAATCTATTTGGGGAGCCTTTAGGTAGGTTACAATAGCAAAGTCAGGCGATGTCTTCTATTGGCTTCTGATGTTATCTTTTAGCATTCTTAGCTTTAGGATTAACAGGGCCAGAGGTCTGCTAAGCTTAGTGATACATTCCAAGGGTTTTACCTAATAGTCATGGGAATGTTAGGTCAAATTAAAGTTGAAAGTAAATGGCTATTATATGGACTAAGATAACCCAAGATAACCTTAGCTCTGGACTTACAGCATTCCATTTGTTCACAGTCAGACTATTCTATTCAGCCAAGGGTAAACAGTTTGCCAAATATTTAATATATATTAAGCTTCTTCACAAAATTTCAGTTTCACACTTCTCATATTGTTGAACTATGCCTCACAAGCCTGGGCAAGAGTAAGCAGGGGCCTTGCAAATGTCAGTGTCCCCACATCCAAGAGACAGCTTCTATCCATCCATCAGTAGTGCCCTGGTGGAATTTAGCCTCTGTAACAGATTGCAGGAGTCAAGATGAGAATTGCTGATATCCTGCTTTTCTGAGGAAGAAAGCTCCTAATAGGGAGCTGAAAAGAGAGAATGTCCTTTTTATTGGGGCCCAGTTTTTAATGGTTTATGCTCCTTCAGTGCTGGTAATGGTAATCTTTTAATCAAATACCACAGATTCTTTTCCTTCTTATCCAGTTTTTAATAAATGTTCTCAAATTCATGCTTCTTCTTTAGTATATACTGTTAATAGCATGTAAAAAGTCTTATATGGTTGGTTTTATTTTACTTGGGTTTGTAATTTTTATACCTGGGTTTATAATTTCTATAAGGTTCACTATACAGGATTCAAAACTCCTCACATTGCCATGGTCAAAATCATTCTTCTATTTGTTCCTAGAGGATCTAAATTCAAGCTGAGCCAGCGTGTGCTCATTCTGTGATCCAAATGCCTCTACAGCACTTACCATGCTCCATTTCTGGTTTCTTTTCTTTTTTTTTTTTTTTAGGTCCAGTCGTGGGGCCTGAACTCTGGGCCTGGGCGCTGTCCCTCAGCTCTTCAGCTCAAGGCTAGCGCTCTACCACTTGAGCCACAGTGCCACTTCCAGCTTTTTTCTTTTTGCTTATGTGGTGCTGAGGAATCGAACCCAGGGCCTCATGCATGCAAGGCAAGCGCTCTACCACTGAGCCATCTTCCCAGCCCCTCCATTTCTGGTTTCTTTCCAGCTCATTTTCATGAATTCTATGAAAATGTGAATGCCACATCTACATGGTCCTTTTTTATATCTCCAGGGTGTTTCCTGGCACATAGTAGACAATAAATAGTGATTTTATTGACTGCTTGTTTCTTATATTTTCATTAAGTAGAAAGAGCTATGTCTACAGAATAAGAACTCCTAAAGATGGTACTGAAATATGAATGTGGGCAGGCAATGTTAAGCACCAAAATGTGCTCAAATAATGTAAAATAATAAATGTTGAATATATACAAGAGTGAATAATACCTAGACTTGCAACTTAAAAATTCTTTATTATCTTTAAGTAGTTATACAAAGGGATTTCAACATGTAAGTTTATGAGTACAATGCATCTTGATCAATGTCACCTCTTCTATCATTTCCCTCCCTCTATCCCAACTTTACCCATCCTCTGAAGTTACCTGGTTCCATTTTCAAATATGTACATTGAATATTATGACTAATTCCCCCACTCTTCTTCTCCATTCAGAACTTGGGAATTTTTGATAAATGAAACCGAGTAGTGGCTTTAAAAACACCGATTTGAGAAGTAAAACTACAGTATTTTGAATCCCTGCTCTACCATTTCTTACCTGTTGTTTAACCTCTCTGTCATGCAATTATCTTATTAGTAAAGTGGAGGATAATGATAACATCTACCTGATAGAATGGGTGAAAGGACAATATACAGTCATTAATGTCACTAATGTAAATATATAATAATGCCTTCCATATATCAGCATTTGAGCATTTTTATTTTCATTACTATATATGAATAAGAAAACCAAAGTAATTCTGAATGTTCTATTTCATAACTTGTACTTAGGGCTCTGTCCTTTAGGTGTTTTTTTCCCAAAAGACAGGTGCTTTAGAACTTGAGCCACACTCTCACTTCTGGATTTTAGGTGCTTAATTGGAGAGATAAGAGGTCTCATGAACTTTCCTGTCTGGGGTGGCATAGAACTGTGATCTTCTAATCTCAGCTTCTTGAGTAGCTAGGATTACAGGCATGAGCCACTGTTACCCAAATTGTAATGTTACCTGAAATTGTAATGCAGTGATGAAGATCTAACCCAGAGTCTTGCACATGCTAAGAAAGCACTCTAAATTAATTTATTTTTCTTATTCTTTGCAAAGAAAGATTTTTTTTCCCTTGGAGAAAAAATAGAACATCACCCACTTAATGACTAGCAATAAAAATGAACATGTATTATCAAAGATGGAACTGAGCACTAGTGGCTCATGCCTGTAATCCTAACTCCTCAGTAGATCTGAGGATTGTGGTTCGAAGAAGCCAGCCTGGGCAAGAAAATACATGAGACTCTTATCTCATGGACAGCTGGAAGTGAAGCTGTGGCTCAAGTTACAGACTGCTAGCAATGAGCACAAAAGCTCAACGACAGCACCCAAGCCCTGAGTTCAAGAACCAGGAGCAGAGCGCACACGTGCACGTACACGTACACACACACACACACACACACACACACACACACACACACATAGATGGGACCAACCAAATGAGGGAATAATGAAGGTGAGTCAGAAATAGCAAGTATCCAGGTGGAGATTTTGAAATGTAAAATATGACACAAGAGGGCTTCGAAGGTGGCGAGTGGTAGAGTACTTGCCTTGCGTGCATGAGGCCCAGGGTTCAATTCCTCAGCACCACATAAACAGAAAATGCCATAAGTGGTGCTGTGGCTCAAATGGTAGAGCGCTAGCCTTGAGCTGAAGAGTTGAGGGACAGCACCCAGGCCCAGAGATCAAGCCCCATGACTGACCAAAAAAAAAAATGTGACACAAGAAATGTAACACAGTATAGTATAAAGCTATCAATGCCTGGTGATCCTGTGTTTCATAACAAGAAATGTGTTACTTTACTCAGAATTGGAGCAGATGTGTATTGGAGAAAGGAGGAAGCAAGAAATACATGAAAGCAGACATGTGTGTCTATGTGTGTGTGTGTACCTGTTCATGTATGTGTATTGTATGTATGGGGTGGAGAATAAATGAACATTTAGAAATAGATAAAATAATCTGTACGTCTATCCTCAAAAACATTATCAACTTTGCTAGGTCTTAAAATAATTTCTTGCTTAGTCTGGCATGTAACAATATGTTGAAGAATGTCTGAAAACACAGAAAAGTCATAAAGTAAATTTGTGACCCATGATCCATCACCCATAAGAGCTAAAGACAATAAAAATATAATGTTAGTATGTACCTATGAATTTACATACAATATTTATAAAATTAGAAGGTAACAAGAATAAATAATGGAATGTAGCTCACTGGTACAGTATTTGCCTGGCATATTTTAGACCCTAGGTTCAGTCCTCATCATCAAAAGAGCAAAGATGAAAAGACTGAAAGCAAGGGCTGGGAAGGTGACTCAGTGGTAGAGCGCTTGCCTTGCATGCATGAGGCCCTGGGTTCAATTCCTCAGCACCACATAAGCAAAAAGAAAAAAGCCAGAAGTGGCGCTGCGGCTCAAGTGGTAGAGCGTTAGTCTTGAACTGAAGAGCTGAGGGACAGCGCCCAGGCCCAGAGTTCAGGCCCCACGACCGGACCCAAAAAAAGAAAAAAAAAAAGAAAAGACTGAAAGCAAATTGTCAAAGCTCTATAGACTGAGTCATCATGCCTCTCCAAATTTCGTATGTTGAAAACTAATCCCCAAAGTAATGATATCTGGAAATGAGGCCTTTGGGAGTAATTAAGTCATGAGAGGAAAGACCTCACAAATGAACTGTGTTTTTAAGAGAAAAATGTGTTTCCTTACTTTCTATTTTTGATCATATCAGGATATAGCAGGATAGCCATCTGTAAGCTAAGATGTAGGCTCTCATCAGACATTGGAGCTGCTAGTATTTTTATTCTTGGACTTTCTAGCCACTAAAACTGTGAAAAATAAAAGTTCATTATTGCAGCCACCCAGTCTATGGCATTTTTGTTATAACAATCTGAACTGAGTAAGACATCAAGAAAACAGTGAAGAAAAAATATTTCCTGAAAGTCAATAGACCTCATAAAGGTGTCTAGACTTCTAGTACTACCACTATTTTGTTCAGTGAACCAAAGAATCCTTTTAATTTGTCTGGGTCTCAGTCTCTCAATTTATCAAGTAAGGCTGCTGGACTAAAATGTTTAAGACTAGGTCATTTTTAACAGTGTATGATCTGTGAAGGCTTATCTATCTTATAATTCCAAAATTAGTCAAAGGCACAGAAGCCTATTAATCCATTCTTTTGGTCTCAAAATTTCTTTTATTCTCCTATTTTCAACCATTTCTAATTACTGTTCACAGTAGCTTCCAATTAGTACTCAGACAAATATTTGTGAACAAATATGCTAAAGATTTTTCCTAGTAAACCTATTTTATTAGAAATACTAATGTAGTTAGGCTATAGTGACTCAAGTCTGTAATCCTAGCAACTTAAGCTGAGATTGAGAATTGTGGTTCAAAGCCACAACTCTACAATTAATCACAGAAAAAGCAAGGAGTGGAGCTGTGGCTCAAGTGGTAGAACACTAGCCTTGAGCACAAAACCTCAGTGGAAGTGCCTAGGCTCAGAGTTCAAGCTTTCTTTTCTTTCTCTCTTTTTTTTGGGGGGGGGTCCAGTCGTGGGGCCTGAACTCTGGGCCTGGGCGCTGTCCCTCAGCTCTTCAGCTCAAGACTAGCGCTCTACCACTTGAGCCAGAGCGCCACTTCCGGCTTTTTTCTTTTTGCTTATGTGGTGCTGAGGAATCGAACCCAGGGCCTCATGCATGCAAGGCAAGCAGTCTACCACTGAGCCACCTTCCCAGCCCCAGAGTTCAAGCTTTCTGCCAAGCAATTTAAAAAAAAAAAGAAATGCTGAAGGCAAGAATAATATAAATGGAGCAATATTGTGAAAATTTGTCTTAGGTAATAGTCTAAGTTATTTCAAACCTAAATTTTTATTCAAACAAGTATCATTAATTTATTGAAGTAGTAAGAGCTACATACCAGAAAAGGAGTGTTATGGTTTTTAATATGACCGCAAATTATTTAACACTTCTCACCTTTGATATGTGAATGTCACATAAATGTCTGTGTTTTCTGATATCTCTTGAAAAAAGGAGTATTTGACAAGTTTGGGCTTGAATTGCTTTAGGACAACAATTAGCATGAGGAGAGCAGACAGTGTACTATTTCAATAGGGAATGTGGTCAACCACAATCTTGCTCTTCATTTACATGTGCTTTTCTTTCTGGCATGTAGCATGTTCTAGTATTTACTCTGATTATGATTATACTCAATGAAAAAAATACCTAATAGAAAGGCAAAGCCTCTGGGTATCTCACAATAAGGGGTTAGGTAATCCAGAATACCAAATATAAGACAACAAGAAGGACTAGTCTAAGAGGAAGAAGGAAAATGGAAAGTGTAATCACCAGAATAATTTTACTCAGTCATTGGTGTTCAAAATACTGATTAATAAAAAAATAAAAATGGCTGGGAAATGGTCACCTGAAAGAATAATTTGCTGCTCTTACTTAGCTCATGGGTTCTCCAGACTCCATGATTGGTTTTCTTTTTCCAGAAAGTTTTGAACTTACTCTGAAAGCTCTTCCACACTCCTGGTATCCATAAGATTTCTTTCCAGTATGAATTTGCTAATGTCCAATTTACATACAGATTGAAGGATGCACTCTACTCATTGTATGTACATAGCTCCTCACCTGTGTGACTTATTTTTGCTGCCTCAAAACTAGGCAACTTACATTTGTCAAATTTCTCTCTAGTGTGAATTCTTTGATGGATGGCCATAAGTACCAATCCTGGCATTTCCATAAGTACCAAGGTCTATATAGAGAAGGCTTCTCCCAGTGTGTTCTCATGAGCCCTCATGCATGGCTTTCCCTCATTCCTCACACTTTGGAACTTTCTATTCTCTGTTGATATTTCTTTTGGGGGGGTCCTGTCGTGGGGCCTGAAGTCTTGGCTTGGGCACTGTCCCTCAGCTCTTCAGCTCAAGGCTAGCCCTCTACCACTTGAGCCACAGTGCCACTTTGGCTTTTTTTCTTTTTGCTTATGTGGTGCTGAGGAATCGAACCCAGGGCCTCATCCATGCAAGGCAAGCGCTCTACCACTGAGCCACCTTCCCAGCCCCTCTGTTGATATTTCTGTTTGATGAGCTTTGCTTTGATACTGAAGGCTTTTCCACACTAAGGGTACCCAGAATGTTTTTCTCTGGTGTGGACTGTTCTGTTTGCTTAGGACTGAGCTCTGGTGGAGGACATCCACACACACTCGTTGCACTCGAAAGGTTGCTCACCCATGTGGACTCGTGTGTTTCATGAGATCGGAATTCCCACTGAAAGCGTTCTCACATTCCTTACATTCATATGGTTTCTCCCCATTGTGGATTCTGCCCTAAGTGGAAGGAAATGCTTAAACTGGAAGGCCTTCCCAGAGTTATTACATTTGTAAAGTTTCTCCTTGGTGTGGAGTGTCTTGATGTATACTGAACTAGTTCCTAATCTTGAAGGCCTTTCCATACTCTTGATACTTGTTAAGAATCATAAGTATCTCCCTAGTGTGCATTATCTTATGTCAGCAAAGACTTGACCTACTGTTAAAGGCCTTCCCATTTCTTTTTTGTTGTCTTTCTTTCTTGCGATTGTTTCTAACATATTTATAAGATGATTTCTTTGTTGCTTTGTATGTCCCTACCCCACGGTATAACCCCTGTTTTCACTGTATTTGATGTTGGTATAATTTGTGGTGGGGAAGGGAAAAAACAAATTGTTTAAATAGGGATACAGGTGGATCCATTGCAACAATGAGATGTACAAGACATTATGTCAAAAAACGAACTTTACAACTTTGGCGGAGACTGGGGTGGAGGGGAGGGGAAGGAGGGAGGGGGGGAGATGGGAAGGGATGGGAAGAGGAAACAAAGGAGGAGGCAACAATGCTTTATAAGAAATGTACTCATTACCTTGCCCATATAATCGTAACCCCTCTGTACGGTATTTTCACAATAAAAAATAAATACATAAATAAATAGTATACAGTTTGTTTGTTTTTTTTTAAAAAGGACTTCCCACACTAACTGCAATTAAAGATTTCTTTGGATTATCTAGTGCCTAAAAGGCAGATTTTTAATCTTGAGTATTTTTCTACACTCATTACACACATTGTCTTTCTCACCAGAACAAATTCACTCTTGAAGAATTCAATCTGAGGCTGGGCACTGGTAGCTTACACCTGTAACCCTAGCTATTCAGGAGGCTGAGATCTGAGGATTGCAGTTTAAAGCCAGCTGGGGTAGGAAATTCTGTGAGACTCCAATTTGCCACCAAGAAACAGGAAGTAGAGCTGTGGCTCAAAGTGGCAGAGTGCTAGCCTTGGGACAGTGCCCAGGCCCAGAGTTCAAGCCCTACCACAAACAAAAAATAGAATTATATCTAAATGCCAACTAGAGCTTTTGCAGCATTTTGGTACCTTCATGGAGCTTTTCTTTTGTATGAATTTGACCATACAAATTATAGTTTGAGTTTAGACTAAAGTTTTTCTAAGTAGCTTCTTAGTCTTTCCATTCTTGAAGGTCAATTCCTCAGAGCCTTTTCTCTCTTATCTGTTTCACTCAATGAATATTGATTCTCTACTTTCATATTTTGTACATAAACTTCTCTAGTTTCAGGACCTTGAGAACAATTTTTAGGAGACTGTCACCATTCACCCAGAAGGCTTCCCTGTTTTCAAAAACCTCTTGGTCTAAACCTGCCTTCTCATTCTCAGCCCATGTAATATCAGTTGACACTGGGTATAAGCACCTCAGGGACTTCTTGTCCTGATGATTCTGAACACAAGGCTCTGTTCCTTGTTCCAGATGGAAGATCAAAGTAAATAGAAGTCCATATTGCCATACTTTTCCAAAATCATATCTTTGTGGAGATCTTGTTGAGAGTAAGTCAGAATCTGCCATAGATTTCTTTCTCCTCAAAAGTGTTATTTTATTCTATACTTCTAGTCTGTTATTTCTGCTAATCCTTCTGCCTGGAATACTATTTCCCAAGACTTAGATGCCTTCTCTTTTTCATCAGCAGACTCTTCATTTAAAATGCATTTCCAAATCTGTGTGTGTCGGTGACTCATGTCTGTATTCCTGTCTATTCAGGATGCTGAGACTTGTGTGATCAATATTCAAAGTCAGCCCAGGCAGAAGTCTGTAGGGGAATTCCATCTGTAATTAACCATCAAAAACCCCAAGATAAGGATTCAAATGGTTTTTTTTCTTGCGATTGTTTACAACATATTTATAAGATAATTTCTTTGTTGCTTTGTATGTCCTTCCCCCAGGGTATAAGCCTTCCTTTCACTGTATTTGATGCTGATATAATTTGTGGAGGGGTAGGAAAAAACAAACTGCTTAAATAGGGATATAGGTGGACTCATTACAACAATGAGATGTACAGGATGTTATGTTGGAAAATGAACTTTACAACTTTGGCAGGGTGGGGGGGTGGAGAGGGGAAGGGATGGTATGGGGAAACAAAGGAGGAGGCAACAATGCTTGGTAAGTAATGTACTCACTATCTTGCCCATGTAATTGTAACCCCTCTGTATGGTATTTTCAAATAGCCAACTGGAGGCATGGGTTAAGTGATAGAACATCAGCTATGGTGGGAATCTAAACTTGTTCAACCACTTTGGAAAGCAGTATGGAGGTTCCTCAAAAGTCTTCACATAGAGCTCCCCTATGACCCAGCAATCCCACTTTTGGGCATTTACCCAAATGTTTACAAACAAGACCTCACTAAAGCTACCAGCACAACTATGTTTACAAACAAGACCACACTAAAGCTACCAGCACAACTATGCATAAACTATGTTTATTGCAGCATTATTTACCATAGCTAAGATATGGAAC
>NW_012267519.1:424206-454045 GCF_000151885.1 Dipodomys ordii
GGGATGTGAAGGGTAAACAAAGGAGGAGGCTACAATGCTTGATAAGAAATGTATGCATTATCCTGCCCATGTAATTGTAACCCCTCTGTACAGTATGCTCACAAAAAAAATAAAATAAAAAAATAAAATAAAATAAAAAATAAAAAAATGGATACAAGCCCAGATTTAAACAAAAAAAATTTGTCATTTCCAGTGGTAGAGTACCAGCCTAGTTTTGATTTTTACTTCAAACCACAGGTTTGAATAACACTAATTACCAAAAAACAAAAGTTATTTTTGGAAAGTGCCCTAGGCTGCTGTATATAAAGTAGAATACAAGAACTTAGCTGTTTTTTTTTCAAGTCACCCTTTATCACATCCCTTCACTTTATTTCTTACTTTGCCCTTTTAAATTGCCTACCTTGTTTGGTTATCTATTTTCTGTTTGTACCCAATATGGAAGTTATTTGAGTTTAGGGCCTTATCTATGATGCTTCTTGCTCTAACCCTAGTGTAAACAGTGATTGGCACATGGTAGATCCTCAACTATTATTCACTAAAGTTCATTTAAAAGTCTGAGAGAAAATAAGGATGGTGTTACCATGAGCCTAAAGTTAGAAAGGTGAAAGAAGTTCTCTTTCCACATTCATTGCTCAGCTCAGGTGATCAGATTTGGAGATTACAGGAATAAGTTTTTCCAATTGGGAACAGTCACTGTATTTTCTGCAGTCCCTAAAATAAATTAAAAAAAACTCTCAATTGTCTAATAGATAATGAGATACTGAATGTATACTCACATTCAGTCATTTTAGCCTAACAGATATTTTTTACTATTTCAAACTGCATCTCTTGAACTTTTCAAATGGTTCCAACTCTTTCAGTGATAGTCTCACATTTTCCTAAGGTCCATTCCTCATTCTGCAAATAATGGCATCAAATTTATAATGGTATAGCTTATGGAAAAGCTAAAGTAAGCATAACTTCTTAGAATCTTAATACACAGCTTCAGTTTGTTATAGATGCTTAAATTTAGAGAAAAAGACGAAATCACAATAGAAGTACCACAGTCAAATACTGGGAAACACAAATAGAAGCATCTAGGAAAGAACAATGAATGTCACCCATGGCCCAGATTACTTTTTCCCAGGCCTAACATTTTACCAGGCCAAGAGAATGTAATTGTCACCATGCTCTGATAGGGTTCTGAAGACTTGCTCAAAGGGAGTGGACTTCAACTTGTGGCCTTGAAAGAATTGCTGATCAAAATATGAGACAAAGGAAAAGACAAAGCAAGTAAATTAAAGCACAATTTGAGCAAAGGCATATTTCTTAGATGAGGTATAGTGTGTGAAATGACCACAGCCAGTGGCTTTTACAACAGAGATCCTTATGCTGGGTAAAGCAGGGCAGATGTTTTTGTTAGACGTTTTTGTTTACACAATCCCCAAATACTTTTTTTTTGTTGTGAGCATTTGTTGTATTTATTTTTGCTCTGTGACATTATTTTGACATTAATTGGGCCCAGAAATGTCATTGTCAGTGTTTTTATATCAAAGTCTTTGCAACATAGACATTATACATATATTTGCTGTAAATTTCAATAAGTCCCTAGATCAAAGCAGGGGATTGCTCCTAGCAATTTTCACAACATGTATTCTTGGAGGTAAGTTACCTTAGTTCCTGTGGTGCTAATCAGTGGGCCAAGGAAGAAGGGGAAAATGTTGCTTTTCTATTATATGTTGCTGAAACTGAAGCAAAGAAAATAGACCCTGTGTGTTTTAATCAGTTTATTTATTGATACAATGTTTGCTTCTAAATTCTTGACTTCAGATGACTATGCCTATTGTTTCTAATGTATCCTGCTCCACAATGAGAAAATAGGGCAATAACCATAGTCCAACTAAGGCTTTTCAGCCAAGTACATGTGAGCTATATAATATCAACTTATGTAAAGATTTCAAGCTGGATATGGTGGCACATGACTTTAATACTAGCCACTCAAAAGGCTGGGCAGGAAAACCAAAAGTCTAAGGCCATCTTGGTAAACCTAGAGTGTTTTTTTTTCTTAAAATAAGATAGAAAGTTAATGAGTACATTTCTTATCAAGCATTGTTGCCTCCTCCTTTTCTTGCTCATGTGATTGTAACCCCTCTGTACAGTATTTTCACAATAAAAACTTAAATAAATAACTAAAACATAAAATAAGATAGAAAAGGGGTTGAAGAATAATAATTGAATGGGAAAGCACTTGCTTAGTATATGCAAAGGCCTAGGTTCAATTCCTACTAGTATAAGAAAAATTTAAAGTTTACCATTGGCTCACAACTGTAATCTTAGCTACTCAGAAAGGCTGAGATGTGAGAATTGTGGTTTTAAGGCAGCCCAGGCAGGCAGCTCTGTGAGACACTTATCTCCAATTAGCAAAAAGCTACAAGTAGAGCTGTGGCTCAAGTGATAAAACTCTAGCCTTGAGAAACAAAATACTAAGGGTCAGTGGCCCTGACCTGAGTTGAAGCCCCATGGCATACACACACACACACACACACACACAGAGAGAGAGACAGAGACAGAGACAGAGACAGAGAGACAGAGAGAGACAGAGACAGAGAGACAGAGAGAGAGAGAGAGAGAAAACAAGCTTCTTCTGATGGAATAATAACCATATTCTTCCAGTTTGATTTAGGGATCTCAACTAGTTGAGGTAAAAATCATGAAAACAGTTTACTTTTTTAAAAACAGCATTCCTCTCTTGTACTCTTTTCAGTCATTATTACTAATATAGTTTCAGACTGTTAAAGGTTTGATTCTATTTGTCTTAAGCAGTCGAACTCACTTTTATATTTTGTAGTACTGGGTACTAAACCTTGAGCTACAAACTCAGCCCCTGAAACATACTTTGGATTCAGAGTGCTCCTTAGTCCCTCCAGGACAGATTTAGAACTGTGGGTCCTGAGTGTGTGTCAGGGGAAAGAGATGTTATGTTGTCTAACATACCCCATTCCCTCCCTATGTCTGATTGGATGGTTTGAGAGTTTGTAGGGAGGGGGGTGGATAAAGATATCTCTTTACCTAAATATGTAATGTGAGACTACTACTCCCATAATTAATAACCATTGTGGTTCAAGCTTAATTCCTATAGTTCCTAATGATAAGGGCTGCCAACTAAGCAATCTCTTTAAATTTTGGTAGCATCTATGAAGATAAAGTCATATTGTGCATATGACTTTTAGACTATGACTCTCACATGCCATTGTGTTTTACATAAGCCTCTTTACCTTACTCTGGATCAGACTCTGGTAAGCATGTATCACAACAGCTTTATTCTCTCAAGCTTTGGAGCCTATAGTCATGATGTTTTTTTTTTTTCATACCTCTTGAGATGTGAGGATTTTGGAGAAAGATAATCTTGGCCCTTTCTACACATGGCTACACCATCACATGGTAGTTCAAAATTCTCAGCAAAAAAGCATATCCATCAGAGGAATGAGAAGTTAACCATACCACATGACAAATACCACTAAACTTTATGTACAATTCATTAAGGATCTTCCTTGTCTTTGGAGAAGATAGCCAAACACTGCCATCCCCCATCACAACAGGAAACAAAAATAGGATTTTTTTTCACAGACACATTTCCCTCAGATGTAAACTCAAATTCTTTCCATAGGATTACACTATACTCTGTGTGTGTGTGTGTGTGTGTGTGTGTGTGTGAGAGAGAGAGAGAGAGAGAGAGAGAGAGAGAGAGAGAGAGAGAGTGAGAGACATAGCATTCATGTGGGGGTGCATGTGTGTGCATGCTGGTCCTGGAGATAAACCTCAGGTCTTGAGCACTGCCCCTGAACTATTTTGCTCAAGGCCTAGCACTCTACACTTAAGCCACAACTCTAATTTTGGATTTTTTGGTTATTAATTGGAGATAAGAGTCTCAGAGACTTCCCTACCTGGGCTGGCTTCCAATCACAATTCTCAGATCTTAGCCCTCTTGAATATTAACTAAGTTACAGGCTTGAGCCAACGGCATTGGGTTTCTTGCCCTACACTTCTATTACTAAAGGATAAGGGCCATCAAATCAGTTTTTCTTTTCTTTTTCCCCTGAGACACATGAATCCCATACTCAAATCTGGTGCCTTTCTAACTTGGCCTTAGGAAAAAATTCAATTCTGTTCTCAGTGTGTCTTAAGAACTCCACAGAAAACTCCAAGGCCAGGAAAAAACATTTCAATCAACTCCTCACACTATTTTAGGAAATTCAATAGTATTCTAGAACAATTTCATCTAGTATTAAATTTACTACAATCAATTTCTTATGTACCAAAAACATCTGATCTGACTATATTATATATTATATTATTATATTTTCATTGGTGTTTTTAAACAAAAGACTTATAAGATGAGTCAAAAGGACAAGAGCAAAGCACATACCTACTGAAATGAGCATCCACTTGCAAAACTTCATTTCTAATGGTTATCTCAAAATAGTTTTTCTACTTTCAGGAGATTTGCTCAAGGTAATTCCTAATTTTTGTTAAAGGATTTTTAGATTGCTGTAAGTACAGTCCTTGGAATTAAAAGCAACCACTTAATCTCTGTACTAGATTATTCGTTCAACAAATATTCACTAATCACCTATTTAACACTAGAAACTATATCACAAACTATGGAAACTAGAACAAAACAGATGTGTTTGTGATCCTCATAGATTTTACTGGTAGTCTTGATAAAGTCCTTAACAATTCCTGTCTCACAAAAGAATACAGAAACCTTGATAAGATATGGAGCAGGCTGAATTTAAACCTATACTTGGCATGATATACAGTTCGTGCTTCTAATCTGCATCCTTCCAACTATACCATTAATATAGCAGTTTGTATGTCAATCTTAATTAAATTTGATCTAAAGATGCTTCTGTTTATGAGCCCTTACATAAGAAATGACAATCTAACAGTATAATAGAACAAAATGGAAACCTAATTCAATATACTTCTGTAACAAATATTGAATCTGAGTTACCCATGCTAATACATCATTCCAGGTTCTGTCATTTACTTAAATGTACTTTGACCTTTCACAGAGACAAATCAGCTATTTATTTTTTAATTTTAATTATGTTTTATAAATTATCTTTAAGTACAAATACAACAGAATACATTCTTTGTCTCAAGGATTAGCATCTGTTTTATGGCTGGATGAATTATTTCCTGGAAGGAATGCCCAAACAACAGCCAAGAACTCAGAAAGTAATATCAAGAGTGATTAAGAGCAAAGAAAAACACCTATCTTTGCATAACTTTGAGACCCCCAGCCTTTATCATATAAGTACTTGGATGTCAAAGAGCTCTGTATCTCCCTTTGAGAGCACCCACACTGTTAATGTGTCTCTCTGACTTTACATTTGTTTGCTGTCTGCTTGCTTGTTTTTTTCAATAAAGCTCCACCAAGGTTTCTTACCAGTAGGACGTGTCCAGGAATTCTTATTCTGTGATCTGAAGTCAAGAACCCTAACTGGAGAGTCCCTATTCCTAAAGGGAAACATCACAAACGCTCACCTCTACCGGGTAACAGAATAAAAAATGTCACATATGATTGTGAACAATGGTAAGGATTTGATAATTGGACTTCTCCCAGAAGATTTACTACACATCATTTTCAAAACATTAACTGGGTTTAAAATAAAAGATTGACAGAGACTACCATGGTGTTTAAAAAAAATGATGCTGTACCTGTGGTGTTACATAAAACCTAGAGAAACTGGTACATACAAGTCAACATAAACATGGGGGTGTTTTCATTCTGGAGAACAAAGCATTTATTTCAAGTGTAAGCTCGCAATTTGTAATTTTTCAAAGCATGATGACTAAGGAAGGAAGGAAAAGGAAAGGAAAGGAAGGAAAGAAGGAAGAAAAGAAAGAAAGAAAGAAAGAAAGGAAGGAAGGAAGGAAGGAAGGAAGAAAGAGAGAAAGGAAGAAAGAGAGAAAGGAAAGGAAAGGAAAAAAAAAGAAAAAGAAAAAATAGGGGAAATGTACAGCCCAAGGAACCTCCAGGCGTCTGTGGGAGGGATACAGGGAAAAACAGGAAACCATGGAGGAGAAAAGGCCTCAAAGGCCTAAGCCAAAACCTAGGGTGGGAGGTGGGGTGGAGGATGGAGCAGATCCTTCCTGGTAACAGAGAAAAGCCAGGTCCAACCGCAAGATGGTGATGCCACTTGTGTGCCCTCAGATTGGAGAGGCCCCAGATGAGTGACGGCTGGTGCGCGCACCCCGGGAGCACGCACGGCGAGGTGGAGGGGGGATGTGCAGTGCGTCAGCCAGGGGCGGCGAGGGTGGGAGGGGGCGGAGGGGGGGGGCTCTTGCCGCACTGGCCGCCCGAGGTGGGGGGCGAGCTCGGCGGTGACGCGCGGCCCTCACGTGACCCGGAGCTGCAGAGCGACGCAGCCTTGGGTGCAGTCGTCACTCGCGTCTGGCTAGCAGCTCCCCGCCGCCCAGCGCACGGCGGGCTGGCATCGGGCCCGGGGAAAGCGGAGCAGGTAAGGCCCCGGGGCCCGCGCGCCAAGGCCCGGCCCGCAGCCGCTTGCCGCCCGCAGCCGTTTGCCGATCGCAGCGAGGCAGGTGCAGAAAAGTGCGGCGGGCGCCCGTCTCCTCCACACCCTGGCTTTCTGGGAATACAAGTGCGGCCCCCTTGGAGTGGGGATGCGGGGCGGTTGGGGTTTCGGGGGAGGCGCAGCGGGGCACCTGAGAGCCAAGGGAAATCACCCTCTAGTCCCTGCAATGGGAGCACCTCTGGGAGGGGATAGGGTGGGGATGGGGGGGGGATGGCGGGGAAGAAAGGCCTGAACACAGAGCGAGGGACAGCGCTGGGTTCTGCAGCTTCCCTCCACCCCCACCTCCCCTCCCTCACCCTGCCCTGCTGTGTGCATGTCTACAGGGCCAAGTGAATCTGTGAAGACGCGGGTCGCGTCAAGAACCCGGAGGAGACCTCAAGGATAGGCCCAGGTCTGTTAAACGGGCATTGCTGGAGGGCGGGGACAAGAATGTGTGGAAAGTCCAGCCCGAGACCCAGACCCCAACTCTTTCCTCCATGCACCTCCCCTAACCATTCCCATCCTCCATTTTGATGCCTGCATAGCTCTGGGAAAGAATCCTGGGAAAGAAAAAATGGAGGGCTTTGAGTGAGGGAGGGAAAAGGAGAGGACTGGAAGGAGGGGCTCAAATTGGAGGCCCCCTAGAGGGCGCAAGGAGTGTCGAAGGTGGGAAAAACGAATTAAAAAATCAAAACAAAACAAACAAAAACCCTTTGCTATTAGGTCCCTGAATCCTGCTGCACAGTGCACCAGGCATTCAGTTTGCATCCTTGCCCTTGTCTTACTTGTGTTCAAAGAAAAACAGCCAGAAAAAAAATCTCATCATGGCAAATATCCGCCAGGAAAACGAAGAAATGGAGCAGCCCCTGCAGAATGGAGAGGAAGATCGCCCCCTGGGAGGAGGTGATGGCCACCAGCCTGCAGGAAATAACAGAAGAGGACAGGCTCGGCGACTTGCCCCTAATTTTCGATGGGCCATACCTAATAGGCAGATCAATGATGGGATGGGTGGAGATGGAGATGATATGGAAATGTTCATGGAGGAGATGAGAGAAATCAGGAGAAAACTTAGGGAGTTGCAGTTGAGGAATTCTCTGCGTAATCTTATGGGTGAGCTCTCTAATCACCATGACCATCATGATGAATTTTGCCTTATGCCTTGATTTCTGCAATTTTCCATGAGATTAATACTGTGATTCCTGCTGTTTTCCTTTTCCTGCATTTTCCTTTTAATGCCTTTACTAATCTATGTGCTGTGAACCTGGTGTTATTTCCATGTGTCGGGTGGGTCTTGTGTTGCCAGCTTCTAATTGGACATTGACTTTGTGCCCAGTGTTCCTGTCAACGTAGAGTTTTACCCATTTGCATGGAAAAAATGTAAAGTTAATAAAGCAATTAAAAAGCATTCTATACGTTATTGTTTTACTAAAAACCACATATATATATATATATGAACATCCCCTCCCTCAGCCTGAAACAGCAGAGTTAACTGGAGCACCTTCTTGTGTGGTAAACAATGAAAATAAGTTTCAATGTCTTTATGAATGTAACAAGGGTATATAATAATTACTAGGTCAAAAAACCTTAATAGTAAATCTCCTTTGTTACAGATATAATCCTTTAGTATATTTTCTTTTGTGAAATAGGGGAAATACTTGTTTTCCAGAGCTGTTGAGTGGAGCCTATCAGATGTGGAACTGTTCACTGGATTTTGTCCATTTCCCCAGCATTTCACAGGCCACAGGGCCCCATCAAGTAATTGGGGGAGAACTGGAGGGAGGTCTTTCCCATGCTTACATGTCCATACAGAAAATAAAATAGGTTTCTCCATGTTACTCCTCTGTTATTTGCAGTCTTGCTACCCTGAATCAGTCCTGTTAATTGGAGATACTGTTCCTTTTGACGTCCTAACTTACAGAACATAAATAGACTTGAACCTTTTACTTGTGTTCACTCCTTGGGGTGATTTACTTGGGAGACTCAGCAGGCCTGTCCACTCAGTTAAACAGACTTAATTCAGACATACAAATAACATTGGGGTGTGGCACATTCTTCATAAAGCTGAGGCTCTCATCTCCATCTTATCCATTTCTGGAATATGAAAATAAGCCTTTGAGAAGTATACTAAATATTTGGCATTGTGATTTCTGTGTAAATGTGACCTTCTCCGGTGATTTTGAGTGAATTATCCTTGGGCTCAGTTTCCACAACAGTATCTAAGTTATTGTCTTCATTGGTTAACTAATACAGTCAGAGATCCTGCTTAATACTATTTCTGACCCTAAGTGATGGGAAGGAAGTAACTTTACCTGGAAATTATTACATTTAACTAACAAACAGTCTCAAAATATTTATTTACCTAGACAAAATGTTAAGAATGGTAATATTTGAGTGCCCTGTCCACCTACCTTCACCCTCACTTTTAGCACCATCTGAATCAGGAATTGTTTTAATAGTTGCTCAGCGATTTTCACTTATCTAAGTAACATTGGAAGAGTGAACACTGATGGAAATTACACCCGTTTTGCAGGCTATGAGCTTAATTGTGTCTTTCATAATTAACAAATGCTTCCAAGTTGGACTACATTAAATAATCAAAGTATGGCACTACTTAAACTATCACTACATTTTGTTTCTAAATTTCCTATTAAATCGGTGCATTATTATGGATGTGTTTGGGGGAACCGATTCTGTTTATTCAGAATTTGGATAATTTGTCTCTAGGATACACTCCTGATTTCTGTGTACTATTAGCACTCCTCCATCACTTTTGTTTGCTGAGTAAGGTCTTACTTTGCAGTCCAGAGTTGATCCTCCTGCCTCCTAAGTACTGAGATTGCAGACCTGTGGCACCACAATAGGCCCAATGGTAATTTTTTTCGTTCTAGATATCCCTTTCTTTTTTGTTATTATGTATTAATTATACAGAACAATGAGTTTATGTGACATTTATGTATACCTGCACAACATTTTGATAATCACTACTATTACCACCTTTTCCCTTCTCTCACTTTCTTCATCTTTCCTAATAGAGTCCCTTGTACTTTTATGTCTTTTCCCTCTTTCCACATATGAGAGAAAATGTGTGATACTTGCCACTGTCACTTACAAAGTAAAAGCAAAATTACTGACAAAAGAGCTTTGTTTCATCAATCTGGGCAGTTCCACTGCCCAAATTCCAGTCTAATGTCTCTCATTCTCCCCGGAATGAGTATGTTTCCTCATTTGATAGCGCAAGTGGCTTTTAGGGAAAAGCAAGGGCATAGAGAGCTGTGTGGTATGATTTCCAATGTGTGCGTGTTCAAGGTTTCATGGTTGCATAGAAACGTGACGTCAATGTGGCGACTGTGGCTACCTTGACGACTTTCTAATGGAAATCAACGTGACCAGGTTCTAAAAGAGAGGGGTCTTGTTTCCAATTGTTTGGCTTTGGCTAAGGGCTTTGAGTGTCTGCGAGGGTTGGGGGTGGGGGGGGGAGGACGGAGGAGAAGGTCCAAGGAGACAAGAAATTCCAAACCCTAGTCTGCTATTTTCCCAGCTTCAGTACTTGTTCTGTCTGGTGATGCAGAGAGATGGGGAATGCTTCTTGCATATTGGAGTGTGATTTCCTTCGCTGCTGAGTTCTGGGAATGAGCAGGAATAGAAAATGCTGTGGAGAAGTGAGTCCAGTGGCCATTTCTGTGAGGTGGGAAAGAGAATGTCTACTCATAGGGACTTTGAGAGACGACCCACAACTGCACAAAGCCATCTCCCTGGGCTCACTGTTTTATCACCAGGATCTATGAGTACAGAAGTAGGTCAAGAGAGAACAGGAAGGTTGAGGCAGAGGAGGAGGATCTGAGTTCAAGTTCTGGTATAGGAAAGAAAAAAAATCAGACAAAATAGGTTTAAACAAGCACACACACAAAGCACGCTTGCAACATACATGAAAAATACTGAATGTCATAAATTATGTTAAAGAGGGAGGAGAGTTAGGAAACTTACGTAGATCTCAGGCCAAAAAAGTCCGTGCCTGCTGTTGCCGTGGAAACGTGACATCATCACAGCGACTCAGGACACGATTTTTAATGGAGACGGAAGTGATCTGCTAAGAAGGAGGAACTAAGCTATTGCATTCTTCTAAGGGTTTGAGTTCCCAAAGTAGGGTCTGAATCATCCTGGGAAGCCGGGACACATGCCAGGATCCCAGACTCAAATAGGCTGTTTCCGCTTGGGGATTCGCTGTCTTGTGACGGAGAGAGAGGTGAGACCCTCCTGCTCTTGTGAGTAATGTGCCCTGCACTGGAGTGTCCTGGAGCTATTTTTTTTTTGAGCGAGGGAGGGGAATGCGTTACCCTCTAAAGTGGATCTCTGATGTGTAAACAAAAATGCAGTTGGTTAGACAAACTTGCTAGGCATTTGAGATTGTAATATATATTCTGTAATAGCAATTTTTTAAAAAGTCTACAAATCTATTGAATTGCCTTTCCACCGTCATGTTTTTTTAAAAAAAGAATCAGCTTTTTATGTATGTGAGTGAGGGGATCTATTTTTTATTCTTTATCTGGTCCTTATTTATTTATTTATTTACTGGGGCTTGAACTCGAGGCTTGGGTGCTGTACCTTAGCTTTTCCCCCAAAGGCTAGTTCTCAACCACTTCATTCTCAGCTCGACTTCGGACTTTTTTGATGATTATTCACAGATAAGAGTCTCCTAGACTTTATACTGCCCTGGAAGGCTGTGAACCACAATCCTTAAATCTCAGCCTGCTGAGTAGCTAGGATTGCAGGCTAGAGATCCTTGCTGCGGGCTATTCTATACCTTTTATATACCTTTCTATTTTGTTGCCATTTTCACACTTTCTTGAGTTTATCCTCTGACATTGTTATTTTTCAAAATTATTTTTGTAGTCCACTCTATTTCTTTGTGGATTTTAGAATTAATTTCTGTCTGGAAAAATCTACTATAAACTTTGTTGGGATTGCACTGAGTCTATAAATCAGTTTGAGGAAAATAGACTTCTTAATAATGATGAATCTTCTATTTCACAAAATTATGCATTTAGGTCTTTAATCTCTTTCACCAATATTTTGTAATGTTCAGTGGGCCAGTATTGCATAACTAAGGAAGACTTCCTTAATTATTTTATAGTTCCTTATTCTAATATAAATGATGAGTATTTTAAATTACATTCCACATATCTATTTTTTGTTTAACTGTTCAATTGTTAGCAGGCAAATGTTTAAAGTAGCTATTGTAGAGTCTTCTAGGTTGAAATCTCAGGTTACTTACTCTATGATGAAAAGGTACCAGCTGCTTAACATGTATTTGCCCATGCTTCTATGCCAGCTTTTAGAATTACTGGTCATGTACTGAAATTTTTTTTGGGGGGGTCTGGTTGTGGTGCCTGAACTCTGGGCCTGGGCACTTCAGCTCTTCAGCTCAAAGCTAGCATTCTACCACTTGAGCCACAGCGCCACTTCTGGCTTTTTTTTTCTGCTTATGTGGTGCTGAGGAATCGAACCCAGGGCCTCATGCATGCAAGGCAAGTGCTCTACCACTGAGCCACCTTCCCAGCCCTGAAATTTTGCATAAAAATGACCTAATGTCAATTTTAAGAATGAGCCCTCAAAAACCTCAGCACTAAAATATGTGGTCAAAATTGAATCTGTAACCCCATGGATGTTTTTCTTCTTTATCTCTCAGCAAAAGTACCTAAACAAATTGTTAGGGTCATTCGCATCATGGCTGAAGAGAATGAGATGGAGAATGGGGGGAGGGGACAGAAAGAGAAAGAGAGCTCTTTGTTTCTCTTTTCACAGCCTTCCTAAGCCAGCATGGTTACCATAGTGACTTGGGGACCACTATGAGATTTGATAGAGACTGTGTCCATTTACAATTAGTGATGGAATCACTTATTACCATGATAGGTGTCAGTAGTTGCTTTTTCAATGCTTTTATTCCTCCTAAAATTATTACTTGTCTTTGAAAATAGAGCTTCCACATCTCCCTTACTTGCTTGTTAATGTATTCATTCTCATATTTTCATTTTTCTTAAAAGTTTGCATTTTATGTATTTTAGTGCTTAAATTTCCCAAAATTGGCCAGTGGAAATTAATTTGAAACTAATTAATGTCTCCTTAGAATTCCTTGAGCATGTACTTTGCTTTTTGAGCAAAGTAGAAAGAAAGTAATTATGTCCATCTCACAGCAATCCTTTGAGAACTTGAAGAGAAAATGTCTGAAAGTAAAAACCTCAAGAAGGTCATCAGCAAATGTTAGCTCCCCAATGCAACTTTTTCTTTATTGTCAGTGCATGCTTCTTGTATTAGTATAATATAATGCAATACAATACTTAGAAATGTAACAGAAAGTAGGGATAAGCCCACATTTCCATCATGTAAGTCTCAATGTCACTGGTATATGGGGAGAATTGTGGGATGGAAAAAGTAAGAAGAAATGAGGTCTCTGCATAGTTTTACCTAACTGAGTGATTATAAGCAACATCATCTACCCATTCTCTTCATTTAATGTGCTTTCCCAGCCTCATTTCCTCTGTATTTCATGTATTGTTTTTAAATTTTCCTTTGTCTGCCTCCTAGTGTAACATCAGAGAAAGTTGTGAAGTCTATACTACTGAACCAAAAGCTGTTAAAGAAAAAATAAAGTGTGCTATCAAGCCTTCTAGACAGGTTATAAGAACAAGCATGAAGAGATCATGAGGACTTTGTAAGTCACTTCCCTTCCACCATCTTTGTCTATACAGCAGGATAATGTAACAATTCTCAATCCTTCTAATGACTAGGAATACTCTGGGCATCGACTGTGATCCCTTGTGTGAAATCATGTATGGTCTCAGTAGGAAGGAAGGAGCAGGTCATTTTGGATAAATTACATTATCAGAGATCTTATAAATGTCCCAGAACACTGCATGGATAGCATTAAATTAGTCATCCTTAAATGTGGGCTGCTGAAATCAGGATATTTTCATGTGGTACATGAATTGCTTCACCAAATTACTGAGTAGTGCGTATTAAAATAACAGACATCTGTGTTATGCCTAGAATTCTGCTGATATAATTTGTTTTACCAAGGAAGACCTATGCTCATGCCTTTTATATTATTTTGCAGATAAAAAATCTCTTGGAACAGATTCTTAGAAGAGTGAGGGCTGGTCCCGAGAGAAGATACTTACATCCCGTAAAAGAGAAGATTTTGAAATGGAACATCTGGAATATAGCAACAAGTAGTGGATGTGACTCTTACCTCATTCCTTTGATTCATTCCATGTTCTTTTTTTCCCTAGTGTGACATGGCTGAAAAAATTTCTTATTGATCCCTCAAAACAACTAATACAAAGAGCAAAAATACTAATGAGTCATCTAGACTGACACAGGGGATGAGGGTACTGGGCAAGGATAACATACCCTTCTACAGAATCAGGACCTTGTGTGACTCCTTTCCCTTTCTTGGCCTCTGATCTAATATAGATGGACACTGGTACAGAAGGTACTAGCAAAAGGGATTAGGGGTGTGGGTTTTGGAGTGAGAGGAACCATTAATTGATGGTTGTATGATCTATGGCAACTTATTTGTCATGTCCTGATAATTAAAGGTGTCTTTTTTTCCCTCATCTTCCTCCTCTCCCACCTGCTCTCCTCCTTCTTTTTCCTATTATTCTACTGTACATCCAAAATTTGAATGATAGAAAAGTGGTTATTACATTTCCCACTTTTATTTTCATTGCATGTTCCACAAACCTTTGATTTTATAACTTTTCAACTGACAAACATGAGAAGAGTCAGACATATACCATTACTTTTATATTACAGATATAGCATCTCTAATCAGATATATTATTCAAACAGTGGACTTCATTAGCTAGAAGACTCATTAAAAGGTAAAATTAAATCATTTTATAAATTTTGTCATTAATCAGAATGTTTCATCCACTTATTAGTACTTAGTTTAAAAAATTAGAAGAGCCGAGCACCAGTGGCTCACTCAGGAGGCTGAGATCTGAGGATCGAGGTTCAAAGCCAGCCCGGGCAGGAAAGTCTATGAGACTCTTATCTCCAATAAAACCACTAGAAAATTGGAAGTGGTGCTGTGGCTCAAGCAGTAGAGTGCTCACTTTGAGCTGAAGAGCTGAGGGACAGCGCCCAGGCCCAGAGTCAAGCCCCACGACTGACCATAAAAAAAAATTAGAAGAAATTCAAAACACAAATAACAAAGTTAAAATTCTAACCTACATATACTGGATATATGAAATGTAATATGTATATATGTATTATATTTGCACATATACATACAAAGAAAAAATCAGTGGAATGAATACCATAAGTGAATTTCAGTGATGACAGAAATGCTTAGTATTATTTTTATTTGCGGTACATTACTGAGCATTAAACATTTTCAAAAAGAGATGTTCTAATATCCATGTAGTTTATTCTTTCTTTTCTGTCAGTCATGAGGCTTGAACTTGGGGCCTGGGCTCTTTCTTGGGCTTTTTGCTCAAAGCTAGTGCTCTATACCATTGTGACCCACAGCACCACTTCCAGTTGTCTGGTGATTAATGGAGATAAAGTCTTCTGGACTTTCCTGCCTGGGTTGTCTTTGAATTGTGATCCTCAGATCTCAACCTTCTGAATAGCTAAGATTACAGGAGTGAGCCAGTACTCAGCATAACACGTTTCTTGAATATCTACTTCTTATATTTCATTTCAGGAATAAATACACAAAATTACTCCAAGTGGAGAAATACATTATTCCTTCAGGATCTTACCCTTTTCTTATCTCTTACAGGTAATCACTATCTGTTATAAGATGATTTTTCTTTTTTCTTACTTTTTTTTTTTTTCGGTCGGTCATGGAGCCCGAACTCTGGGCCTGGGCGCTGTCCCTGAGCTCTTCAGCTCAAGGCTAGTGCTCTACCACTTGAGCCACAGCACCACGTCTGCCTTTTTCTGTATATGTGGTACTGAGGAATCCAACCTAGAGCCTCATGCATGGGAGGTGAGCACTCTACCGCTGAGCCACCTTCCCAGCCCTTGATTTTCATTTTCTTTATTGTAAGGATGTTCTTCTTGTATTTTCCATTTGCACTTCTTTTGAGAACTGTTAATTCATTTGTGCATTTATTATTTGTTTTTGTTGTTCAATTTTTAAAAATTTTATTTTATTGTAAAGATGCTCTCTGAATTAGTCCTTTGGTGAATAGCTTCTCTACTCTGTGAATTGTCTCTTCATTCTGGTAATTGTTTGTTTGTGAAGAAACTTTTTAAAGTTGATGCAATCCCATTTGTTAATTCTTGCTTTTATTTCTGGAGTAATTGGAGTGCTATTCAGAAGGTAACTTTACCTATGTCTATATCTTCACATTTTTTTTCTGTTCTCCTGCAGTAGTCTCAAAGTTTCTAGTTTTACTACAGATATTTGATTCATTTTTTTCTTTCTCTTTTTTCTTTTAATTTTATTGTCAAGGTGATGTACAGTGGGGTTACAGTAATATAAGTAAGGTAGTGATTACATTTCTTGTCTAACTTGTTACCCCTTCCCTCATTTTTCTCCCTCTTTCCCTTCCACCCCAACCCCCCCCAAGTTGTACAGATAATTTCCAACATTACAACAGTATTGCTGTTATATAGATTCCCCGTTTGTCCTTTGTCTCACTATTTTGTTGCTCCCCTTCCCTTCCCTAGTTCAGATAAACATATATACAATACCCAGGACACCAGAATCAAATACAGTTACCACAGGGGATAAACCATAGGGGGGAAAACACAAAAGAAGAAAGAAATCACATAGTACATTGAGAACAACAAGAAAGAAAAACCTCTTGTGTCCATGTCTTGGAGTTCATTTCGCTTAACATCATCTTATATGGTCATATGTGCATAGCTATTGAGTAGCTATTGAGCTGTTCTGCTCATCTGCTAAGTTTATCCTAGATATATACTAATTATTACAAATATGAGAGATCATGGGACCTATGTTTCTTTGGGTTTGGCTTATTTCACTTAATATTTTTTTTCCCCAAGTCCTTACATTCCTTGCAAATGGGGCCTTGTCATTATTTCTGACAGAAGAATAGAATTCCATTATATATATATCACATTTTTCTCGATTCATTCATCTACTGAGAGACATCTGGGTTGGTTCCATATCTTAGGGTAAATAATGCTGCAATAAACATAGTTGTGCTGGCAGGTTTAGTGTGGCATTGTTTGTGTACATTTGGGTAAATGCCCAGAAGTGGGATTGCTGGGTCATAGGGAAGCTCTATGTGTAGTCTTTTGAGGAACTTCCATACTGCTTTCCAGAGTGGCTGATCAAGTTTACACTCCCACCAACAGTGTAGTAGCGTTCCCTTTTGGCCACATTCCCTTCAGCATTTGTTGTTATTTGGTTTCTTGATTATAGACATTCTAACTGGAGTGAGGTGGAATCTCAATGTTGTTTTGATTTGCATTTCTTTTATGGTCAGAGATGTTGAGCATTTCTTCATGTATCTATTGGCCATTCTTATTTCCTCTTCAGGGAAATCTCTCTTTTAGTCTTTAGCCCACTTATTAATGATGCCGTTGTTTCTTTGGGAATTTTTTTGGGGGGGATTTAATTTTTTTAGTTCTAACTATGTTTTAGATATGAGACCTTTGTCTGTTTTATGATTAGTGAAGATCTTTTCCCAATATGTGGGCTTTCTACTAATCTTGCTAGCAGAAGCTCTGCAGTTTAATGCAATCCCATTTGTTCAACCTTTCTTTGACTGGTTGTATTTCTGGGACTTTATTAAGAAAATGTGGCCTGTGCCAAAGAACCCTAGAGTTTCTCTGATTTCTTCCTGCAATGTTTTCAGGATGTCTACTTTCACCTCGAGGTCTTTGATCCATTTGGAATTGATTCTGGTGCAAGGTGATATATAAGTATCTGACTTTATTTTTCTACAGGTGTTTAACCAATTTTGCCAGCATCTTTTACTGAAGAGGCTGTCTTCCACACTATTTTTGGCTCCCTTATGGAAGATTAGGTGGCTATAGGTCTGCAGGTTCATTTCTGGGTCTTCAATTCTATTCCATTGGTCTTCATGTCTGTTTTTGTGCCAGTACCAAGCTGTTCTGATTATTATACCTTTGTAGTAGAGTTTGAAGTTTGGTATTGATATTCCTCCAGCACTGTGCTTTCTGCTAAGGATTGTTTTTGCTATTTGGGGTCTTTTATTGTTCCATATGAGTTTTTGTATTGCTTCCTATTTCATTAAACAATTCGGTTGGGGTATCGATGGATATTCCATTGAATTTGTAGATAGCCTTTGGCAGTATTGCCATTTTCATGACATTAATCCTCCCAGTCCAGGAGCATGGGAGGTTTCCCCACTGCCTGAGTTCTGCTTTAATTTCCTTTTACAGGTTTTTAAATTTTTCATCATAGAAATCTTTCACTTCTTTGGTTAATTCCTAGGTATTTTATTTTGGGGGGGGGAGGCTATTACAAAAGGAGTTGCTTTCCTGAATTCAGCTTCTCTCTTCTTGCCATTGGCATACACAAAAGCTATCGATTTTTGAGAGTTAATTTTATACCTTTCTACTTTGCCAAACTTTCAGATCAGGCAGAGTAATTTGGCAGTGGAGTTTATGGGATTCTTTTAATACAGAATTATGTCATCTGCAAAGGGGAAGAGTTTTACTTCATTTTTCCCCATTTGGATTCCCTTTATGTTTTCATCTTGCTTTAGCTAGGCCTTCTAATACTATATATATGAAGAGGAGTGGAGAGAGCAGACATCCTTGTCTTGTTCTTGAATTTAGAGGGAATGGCTTTAGCTTTTCATAATTAAGTACAATGCTAGCTGAAGGTTTGTCATACACAGCCTTTATTATATTGAGGAATGTTCCAGGGATTCCTAGCTTCTCCAGAGCTTTCATCATAAAGGGGTGTTGGATCTTGTCAAATGCTTTTTCTGTATCTATTGAGATAATCATGTAGTTCTTGTCCTTGCTCCTGTTGATGTTAATGAATTACATTAATTGACTTGTGAATATTGAACCAGCTTTGCATCCCTGGAATGAATCCTGTTTGATCATAGTGTATGATTGGCCAGAATTTTGTTGAGTATTATGTCGATGTTCATCAAAGAAATCAGGTCCGTACTTTTTCCTTTGATGACTCCCTTTCTGCTTTTGGGTTACTTTTATTTTTTGCTTGTACTGGAGGTTAAACTCAGGGCTTTGTACGCTCACTTGGCTTTTTACTCATAATTAGTGCTCTACCATTTGAGCCAAATCTCTAGTTCTGGATATTTGTTGGTTAGTTGGAGATAAGTATCTCTTGGATTTGTCTGCTGGAGCTGGCTTCTAACTGCACTACTCAGGTATTAGCGTCCTGAGTACCTGTACTAGTTTAAATTTATCTTTGTACAAGTTGAAAGATAGGGATCTAGTTTTCATCTTTTAAACATGGCTATCCAGTTTTCCTAATACCATTGGCTGAAGAGACTCTAAGGATATATGGCTATAACTGGGTTTATTTCTGGGAATCTTCTATGGCTCTATAGTATGATTTGAAGTCTGGTATTGTGATGCCTCCAACATGCCTTTTTTGCATAGGATGTCTTTGTGTATTTGCGATCTTGTATAGTTTTGTACGAATTTTGGAATTGTGTGTGTGTGTGTGTGTGTGTGTGTTGGTCCTGGGACTTGAACTCAAGGACTGGGCGCCATCCTTGAGCTGCTTTTGCTCAAGGCTGGTGCTCTACCACTTCAGCCACAAGTCCACTTCTGGCTTTGTCTGTTTATGTGGTACTGAGGAATCGAACCTAGGGCTTCATGCATGTTAGGCAAGCACTCTGCCACTAAGCCCCATTCCCAGCCCAACTTCTGGCCTTTTTTGGGGTAGTAGACTCTCATGGACTGTCCTGCCCTAGGTTGGTTTCAAACTGTGATTCTTATATCTTAGCCTCTTGCATAGGTAGGAATACAGATGTAAGCCACCAGCACTGGGCTTTAAAGTGATTTTTATATTTCTGAGAAAAATGACATTGGGATGTTGATGGATAATGCATTAAAACTACTTTCAGTAGTATAGCCATTTTTACAATATTAATTAGCTAAACCATAATTATGGAAGATCCTCCTTCCATCTTCTAGTGTCTTCAATTTCTTTTGTTAGTTTTTTATAATTTTCATTATAGAGGTCTTTTGGGTCCTTAGTTATGTTTATTCCGTGTGTGCGTGTGTGTGTGTGTGTGTGTGTGTGCGCGTGTGCGCATGCTCCCATGTAGTGATACTGGGGTTTGAACTCAGGGCCTAAGTGCTGTCCCTTAGCTTTTGTGCTCAATGCTGGTACTCTACCCTGTCAGCAACAGCTACATTTCTAGCTTTACTGAAAATAAGAATATCATAGACTTTACTGCCCAGAATGGACTTGAACTTCAATCCTCAGATCTCAGCCTGCTGAGTATCTAGGATTATAGGCATGAGCCACCAGTCCCCAACTCATTCCTGGATATCTTTTTAAGCTATTGTGAATATTTTTTTTAATTTCTGCCTATTTATTTGGGGTCTGGCTTGTACCTGTTTTTCCTAGAGCTTGAGGTATTGTATTAGCTGCCTCCCTTTATGTACTCTAAACTGCTGCTGGCTTCATGGAGCTTTATAAATCTATGGGCTACTTGCTGTAAAGGGCCCCAGGGAAAACACAACATGCAACCCCCTAATGCATCTAATGGGGGAAAGGGGCAGCACTACATTCTGTACTTGTGTTGGCAAACTCAAGGACTCAGATACTCTGCTTGCAGTTGACCTATAATGTTTTTAAGTCACATACTCTGATTGAAATAGAAAAAAATCTAAAGTAGAAAACAACAGTAAGACATGCATGAAAACTTTGGGGAACGTATTTGCAGACTAGATCAAGATTAATCTAGTATAGGTATGGTTTTGACATACAACATGAAAGAAGTTATGATATAATTTTAACTGGTTTCAAATAAAGCTGTATATCAACAATAGATATGTTATAATATGCTGACACCACAATGAATTAACTGATGCAAATGTACTTATTTCTTTAGAAATCCTGAGCATATGAACTGGAAAATCTAAGATGCACATGCAGATGTTTCTGAGCATGTGTTTTTTGAAACATCTGTGTGTAAGGTACATGGTCACATACAGCTCACTGTAATGTCATGTCTACAGAATGTGCACCATCCTACTGACAACTCCCTAAGGGTCAGGTAAGACTAAGGCCAGTGAGAAATGCAAATTTATTTCGTCATAAATGTCCTTCTTTGTATTGTTTGAGTTTTTGTATCTATCAAACAAGGTAGATTTTCAAAATATAAAACAAAATACTTGTGTAGAAATTAATTTAAAAAGAAAGGTACACACATGTTCTTTGTAAAAGTCATCACATTAGTTTGATGAAATGAATTATGTGGACAAATAGAATTAAATTTGTGTGTGTGTGTGTGTGTGTGTGTGTGTGTGTATATGTGTGTGTTTCTAGCTTTTTTAGAATATGGCTTGTAACTGTAGCTCTATCATCAGTCTAGACTATGACTTGTTTCTAGTCTCAGGTTTAGATATCTCATCAAATGTGCATTTGTACATTCCAGGAAAATTGCTTTACATTTTACAATGAACAAATACCATAAAGTGGGTGAATGTGATAAAAAGTTATGTTTGGGAACTGCACACATAAAGTTTAAGCCATTCCATTTGCCTGTTCATGCAAAATGTTCCTGGCATTCAATGATAAATCTTGTGCATCTGCAGTAGGTTGAGATGGGCACATTGTAAAAGGTTCCCAGAGATCAAGGTTCTCACCTTCATTACTATTTGTCATATGTTACCTTACACATGTACAGGTTCCCCAAATTTTCTCTAACTTCTTTTCATAACTCCCTAGATTACTGAAGACATCTGCCACATCATACCCTGTTTCCTACATCCTCTCTGTCACCTTCTACTGTACAGTGGCTCCTTATATCTGCTGCTGACTGGAAAGGTGCACTAGAGCAACGTGGTATGATGGTATGATTTTACAATACTCTTTTATGCCTGTTATACTTTTCAGACAAAATTTTTCTAATTGCTCAAGCATCTTTGTGGAAATATTTGACAATGGCAGTACTGTGGTGCCACCTACTGACAAAATAGAGAATTGCAGCCTGTCCATTCGCCACCACACCCACCCTTCACAGCTAGCCAGAAGTCTGGGAAGAAGGGTGGACAATTCCAGTGTTCAGGGATACTGAAGATCACCAGACATAAAGCACAGCTTATCGTTTTCATAAAGGGAAGTCTCATGTGGGATGATAAAAATATATATTTTTTATCTTATTTTTATGGTTTGAAATCTCTAGATAGAGACATACAAGCAAAAAGTAGATCCATGCCAGTTAATTTTTGGATTACCATCTTTCCAGGAATCAATCAATAAATCAATATACCTATAAATTTATTAAGCATGTAATAAAGTTTATAAGTAAGCTTGTAATACATTAAAATCTGTGGTTGATTAATTGTAAGATATCACTATATAGCTGTTAACAGCCTTTCTGTGACAATTATATTTACAACACCCTGGCTTTACATATGTATGTATCTGGAAACATACGTACACGTGTATGCAAATATGTATATATTTTTCTGATAACATGTGAATTCAAAATACTCTTACTAATTTTCAGGCTCTCCAGCATGCAGATTGCCATGGTTGAAATAGCTAGACTCCAATTGTGTTGTCTGTTAGTGGATATCAGCCAAAGCTGGAAGGTGAGACCAATAGGATAGAGGTTCCAGGCCATCCTGGGGAAGAAAATTGCAAGAGACTTCATGTTGACACTGAGCTACAATGGGATGCCCAAGATGTGAGGATCAAGTCCTGGTATAGCATGGGTAAAAAGTGAGATCCTATCCCAAAAGAGTTGGCGGCTTGGCTAAAAGGTTCATCACCTGCTTGGCATTTGAGAGTCCCCAAGTTCAAAGGCCAGTACTGCCAAAGAAAAATGTTAAGAAAGCAGTCCTGTCAGTGTGCAAATCCATTAGAAATGTGTAAGGCACTTACAGTAGTTAGAATCCTGTCTTCTCACAGAGGCTGGACATCTTGTCTTGTTTGCTGATTACATTTCAAGGGAATGACTTTCAGGCTTTGAGGAAGACACTTCTGAGGTGGTGTAGATTCATACAGTTGAGAAAACCTGGGGCATGGCTACGGTGGTAGCTTAAGGCCCTGAGTTCAAACCCCAACACATTAAAAAATGGAAAAAAAGAAATGGAAAAAGACACTGTGTTGTAAGCTATTTTTAGTAAATGCACTAAGACAGGAAGTCAGCTGTCCATGTCAGGTACTGGACAGAACAAACTGAGTTTATCAGGCAACCCTGAGCTTTCTCAGGTAGGCTTTTTGATAGAGAACCTTGGTCATCCTAGGACCTGCAGGTAGGAGCTTTTCTGGAGTTTGTGTCTGAGTACAGATATTTGGTAGGGTTCTTATATGCTCAGGGTTCTGCATTTCTCATGGGCATGAGCAAAAGTTTGTATTTCTTTCAGTCTTGGTATTCTCTGGAGTCCCACCCTAGTAGTATCCTCCAGTAATTCTTTTTTTTCCAGTAATTCTTTAACATTATGTCTAAACTGCATTTTTATTTCCTGTAGGTAACATAGGAAATACCCTGTCATTTCCTAGAATCAAAATGACAACTTTGTTTTTCAAATTTTGTATTGGAAAAAGGTTCAAACATTCAAAAGGGTAGAAAAGAATAAAAAGAAGACATCTTAGAATGACAGTGCTTCTAGGCCCTTTCCTTAGGCAGAGCTAGGAAGTAGTTGAAAAACAATAAACACTTTTTTGATGTACTGGAAATTGAACTTGGCCTAACACTTGCAAAGCAAGGGATCTACTACTTAGCCCTTTTCATTTTTTCTTTGTTTGATTGTTTTTGTGTCAGTACTGGGCTTGAACTCAGGGCTTGGACACTGTCCCTGAGCTCTTTTTCTCAAGGCTAGCCCTCTGTCATTTGAGCCATAGCTCCATTTCTAGTTTTCCATTAGTTAATTGGAGATAAAAAGTCTCACAGACTTTCCTGCCTGGGCTGGCTTCAAACTGCAATTCTCGTATCTCAGACTCCTGAGTACCTAAGATTACAGGCATGAGCTACTGGTGCCTGGCTTTTTACTTTTGTTAATTTTGAGATAGGATCTCCAGTTTATGACTGGACTAGCCTATACCACAGTCCACATATTTAGACTTTCTTGTAGCTATGGTTGAAAGATGAACATCACCATACCCAGCTTTTGGACCAGACTAGCCTCAAACCACAATCTTCCCAATGTCAACTTTCTAAGAAGCTAAGAATACAGACATGAGCCACTGACTGCCAATCAATGATGTTTTTTAAATTGGTATTTTCAATTCAAATTTGACTTTTTATGTTTCCAAATTATCTGCAAAGAAGAGGATTTTGGTTTAACAACAACATATAGCAAGGTATATTCAGGGAGCACTGATTTTGGTTCTGCTCTTCCTAGTTCATTCTTTCTTTTCTTTTTTTTATTGTGAAAATACTGTACAGAGAGGTTACAATTACATGGGCAAGATAATGAGTGCATTTCTTATCAAGCATTGTAGCCTACTCCTTTGTTTCTTTTCTATAGGCAATAGTTTGTGTATGTTTTGGTTTGTCTTCTTTTTTAATAAAAGCTGATTATACACATATTCTTATTTCTCATAGAAGCATTGTTGTAGATATTATTATATATATTTTCATATTACAGGAGATCAAGGACATGTGTTTTTGAGTAATAATACAGAATAGAGAATATCTTATCAATACCTTTATGCTTTGAATTTTTTATTTTGGTCTGACAAATTATGCCAAAGATACTTTGAGTTTTATTATTTTATTTCTCCTAATTTTCAATCATACCTCATATTGTGTTTCTTGAACTATTTATATATTGAATATCCAGGTTTCTTCTGGGTTATTATAAAAGAAAGCAATCCCTTTTTATCTTGTGAAGTCAACTATCGGGAATTCAATAGTACCATGAATGACTTCTATAACAGCATATGTAAAGACAAAAAGAAAACTATTCATCTTGAAAGACAGACAGGTATGTAGCTGAATGTTTATTAATAATTGTGTCATGAAAGCTTGTAATAGGTGTCCCTTCAGCTGTCCAACAGGCAGATGTGAATCTTTTAGGTGTACACTTCATTGATTTATTCATTTTTGTGCCAGTACCAGGACTTGATATCAAGGTCTGGGATTCTCACTGGCCTCTTTCACTCACAGCTGATGTGCTAGTATTTGAACCATAACTCCAGTCTGGCATTTACTTTGTCAGAGATAGAGTATTGTAGATCTTTGCTACCCATGCGGACTTCAACCCTGATCCGTGGGTCTCAGTCTCTTGAGTAGCTAGGTTCACAGTTGTAAGCCACTGGTGCCAGTTGAACTCCTGTAAAATAGACGCAATGGGTACTCCTGGCAATATAGAAATGAATCCATGATAAGTTAAACATTCTGTGGACATACCTTTAATTTATTTTCAGTTTAAAATTTTGTAGAATCTGGCCAGGCCCTGATGGCTCAAAACCATTACTGTCATCAGGCACTCAAGAAAGCCTGTCTATGGACTGAGTGCTAGGGGAAGGGTTTGGCACTAGTTATGTGGACTGATGGAAAAGACCATCTTCCCTGCACTGCACAGGGTCACCTTGAATCCCTTCCCTGGGAAGGCTGTCCCCTAGAAGCCAGAGGACCACTGAGTACCCTTACCTGCCTGCCAGAGGATGTTTGGGCAGTGTGTATGTGTGTGTGTGTGTGTGTGTCCCCAAATTGGCACCAATTTGTTCTTCTACACACCCTACAAGAGTGACATTTGTGTGTGTGTGTGTGTGTGTACTGTTGCTTAATACCATCTTACCCAATAAAGCAATCACTTGAGGGGAGGACATGGTAGCTTCTGCCTATAACTCCTTTGGAGGTATAGATTGGGGGGATAAACTGGGGCAAATTTAGCAAGAGTCCATCTCAAGTAATGAACCAGACATGATGGCATGGACCTGTAATCCCAGGTACACAGGAGACACAGTGGGACAATTGTGGACTGTTGTCTGTCCTATGTAACAGTATAAGACCAGGCCATCTGGTGCATATAAAAAGTCTCTCAAAAATACCCAGTACAATCCAGGTACCTGTGGCTTGTGGTTATAGCCCTAGATAATTAGGGTTGTAGTTTGGAGCTATTAAAGGCAGATAAATCTGTGAAACCCTTATCTTCAATGACTACCAAAAAGTCAGAACAAGATGTGTAGTTCAAGTGGAGGAGTGTCAGCAGTGTGCAAAAAAAAAGTCTAGTGAAAAGGTTGAGGCCCAGTGTGCAAGCTCTGATACTGCCACAAAGCAAACAAAACAAAATAAAATATCCAACACAAAAGGAGGCAAGAGGGCTGGATCAAGTAATAGGTCACTGGCCAAACAAATGCCAGTCTCTGAGTTCAAATTACATTATAAAATTAGAAATGAGCTGGATACTCATGCCTCACACCTGTAATCCTAGCTATTCAGGAGGCTGAGATCTGAGGATCTCAGTTCAAATCAACCCAGGCAGGAAAGTGTGAGATTCTTATCTCCAAGTAACCACTAGAAAACCAGAAGTGGCAGCATGGATCAAAGTGGTAGAGTGCTAACCTTGAGCAGAAATGCTTAGAGACATAGTCCAGGCCTCAAGTTCAAGCCCCACAGCCGGAAATGCACACACACGCGTGCGCGCGCACACACACACACACACACACACACACACAGACATGAAAACAAAGATGGAATATTTGAGTGTGACATGTTTAGAGATATGTGTTATCAGCTACAAACATGCAGATTTCATGTTCTTTTATTTAAAAAAAAAAACAAAAGGCAAATGTGGTTTGGATATGAAGTTATCCCAAAGGCTCGTATAAAAATATTGGTTCTCAGTGTAGGAATGTTCATTATGCTTTGAGTTATAAGTGCTCTGACCTCATCACCTGATGGATTCAGGATTTGATGGTTTTACTGAGAGGGGATAGAAATTAGGAGGTAAGGCATGGTTAGAAAAAGCAAGTTTTGGGGAGGACATACTTTTGAAGGATACATCCTTTCCACAGCTGCTTCTGTTTTTCTGCTTCCTGTCCACCATGACATAATCAGCCACCTCTTTCACCTGTGTGATTTTCTGCCTCAGCATAGGCCAAAGCAATGAAGTCAACCAACCAAAAATTGGAGACTCTGAAACCATGATCCAATGTAAGTCTTCCTTTCATCTGAATTATTTCTCTGAGGAATATGTCCCACCTATGACAAACTGACATTTGTTGAAATGGTAATTTTTAAAATTAAGGCATTGAATAAAATATTAAAATGAACTTCCTCTATGTACTTTTATTTGTGTCTGTGTGCTCATCCTGAGGCTTGAATTCAGGGTTTAGGCACTGTCCCTGAGTTTTGTGCTCAAGGCTAGCACTCTATCACTTGAACCAAAGCTCTACTTCCATCTTTTTGGTGGTTAACTGGAGATAAGAGTCTCATGGATTTTCTTACCTTGGCTGGTTTCAAACTACAGATCTCAGATGTCAGCTTCCTGAGTAGCTAGGATTAGAGATGTGGGCCACCAGTGCCTAACCTCTAAGTATTTAAAAAAATATTTATTGTGATTAAGTGATTACATAAATTTTACAAAGTTCACAGTATTGTGAGATAGTGATAAAGTTACAAACATAGTAAGCTTCATGAGGAAAATTGTCATTATTGTGGTCTGTAAAGTTTGTGAATTCTCTGAGCTTTGATAGTACAGCTATTTCTTCCATATCAGGTGATATGTACATTTCTTTCTTTTTGCTTAGTGTTAGCTGTTCCTTCTTTCCCTCTCATTCCCTCCCTCCCAACGTTGCCCTTGAGTTGCTTAGTTTGTTTTCATCAATGTCCAGTGCAGCTGATGGGCCCCTCTGCTGTATGTTTTCCTCTGATTCTGTGTCCTCCTCCTAGCTTCCCTCAGATGTATGCATATATACCATATATGTGATCAACAGCATGGGGTCATTTAGTAATGATATGACAAGATGAGTGGAGGTCCTTTGTTTCTCGAGTACTGTTTCCTTTGTCATATCTCCTTACATTTTGTATTTAACATCCACATCTCAGGGAGACCATGGGCCATTTGTCTCTTTGCTCTTGGCTTACCTCACTCAAAATGACTTTTTTTCTAGTTCCATCAGTTTTCCTGAGAATGCCATTATTTTGTCCTTTCTAATGGCTGCATAATATTTCATTGTATATAGGTACCACAATTTTTGGGTCCATTCATCTGTAGTGGGGCATCTGGGTTGTTTCCATATCTTGGCTATTGTGAGCAGTGCTGCAATGAATATATGCATGTGTCCTTGTGTCCTGGTTCCTGTTGCTAGGGTAGATGCATAGAAGTGATATGGCTGGGTCATAGGGGAGGTCTATATTTAGCTTTCTGAGGTATCTCCAGACTGCTTTCCAAAGTGGTTGTATTAATGTACATTCCCACCAGCAGTGCAGTAAGGTTCCTCTTTCTCTGCATCCCCTCCAGCATTTGTCCTTGGCTGAATTTAGGATGTGGGCTATTCTGACTGGGGTAAGTTGGTATTTCAGGGTTGTTTTTATTTGCATTTCCTTTACAGCCAGGAATAATGAACATTTCCTCATGTGTTTCTTTTACATTTTTATCTCTTGTTCTGAAAAGTCTCTCTTTAGTTCCCTTGCCCTGCCCATTTAGTAATTGGTGTGTTAGGTTTGGGAGGGATTAGTTTCTTGAGTTCCCTGTATATAATGGATATTAAGCCGTCGTCTGATATATTCCTGGTAAATATTTTTCCCAATTAGTTGGTCTAAGTACTTTTGGTAAATATTTTTTCCCAATTAGTTGGTCTAAGTACTTTTAAAAATATGCCTACTGGAAAATCGGAAGTGATTGTGTTTTGGGTTGTACTATCTTGATTAGCTTCAACGGAGCTGTGAGGCCTGTTTGCCTCAAGCAGAGTGGACAAACAGGACCTGTGCAGAGCATTCCTGACCCGCCCCCCCCCCCCACACATCTTCAGCCTTCTCCTCTTATCTTCTCTATCTTCTTTTTGATGAGGTTTGGCATGTCAAGAGAAGCTTCAAGCTTGCCTAGGTTTGTCAGAGGCTTTTCATCAGTTCTCCCCTCTCTTCAGTCAGCAAGACTTTACAGTTATTGAGGATGCAATGAGCTCCAATAAAAGACTCTCACGTCTAGATTCTGCTGGCTTGAGATGTTAAGCCAGTAACTTGAAACTTTTTGAAGAAATTTCCTTAAATATTGGGGCATGCTACATTCTGCCTCTTTACCCTTCCTCCTACTGGAATATGGATATAAGACTGGAGTTTTAGCAGCCTTTCTGACAGTTTCCCTGGACCACAGAGGCAATTTGGTCTTTACTCAATAAAAATTACAAAATTATTTAAAGGAATTAACATAGAAAGGTATATCATATTCATGGATTAGCAGACAATATTGCTAAATTATCTCTGCTGTCTAATTATCTGGTTCAAAGAAATTCCTGTCAGAATTCCAAGGCCTTTTTTGTCAGATAAAGGAAAATCCATTTTCTATATATATTCACATTTCATTACTACTATATGTAAAACATAATTTCTTTAGCTTTAATGAGGCTTGAAGATACAAGTAACACTAACAAGGTGCAGATTTTAGTGCAGATTTTCTGATGTTATGTTCTTGATGAGCCATTTATGAATGCCTTCACCCACATAAAACCAGATTAAAAATGTCTTTTAGTAACCTCATTTTTTAGACAAGCATAACTATGATTACATCATAGCATTTTGCTAAATTTGCTAAACACACGTGGTAAAAACTTCTAAAGTTCTTACATTATCAGCTATTTTCTTATAGTTGGGTAACACCTTAAAATTTTTTTTTTTTACATTCTAGAAGTCCTTTATTAGCCTTATGGAAAGCAAATCACACATATCTTTCCCTTGCTTGAAACCCTTTGGTGGCTTTCTAGTTAACATGGAACAAAATTCAAAAGTCCTACCACCCATGCCTTCGGTGAGCTTGCTCTTCCTCCTTTCCCATTCGCTTTCCCGTTTCTTTTTTTTTTTATTGTAAAGATACTATACAGAGGGTTACAGTTACATGAGTGAGGTAATGAGTACACTTCCTCTTGAACATTGTTAGCCCCTCCATTGTTTTCCCCCTACCATCCCCTCCCTCCCTCCCTTCCCCGAAGTTCTTTTTTTTTT